>NC_143014.1:131260547-131438880 GCF_055824585.1 Amblyomma mixtum | reverse complement strand
TTCGGGCACGGCTCTCGAACGGAGCAGCGGACGGCCCCACTGAGTCGCGGCGTAGTGGCGCGCACACCGTCTCTTCGCCCCATTCTTCGCGCTTTTCTTGTTGACCCGCACAGTGGACCGTGCCGGCAGGTTTCCCCGAGTCAAGTGAGCGGAGAGATGAAAGAAAAGCGCGCGAAAGGTTGCGGGCGTCTATGGGGCAGAGTTGATCGCCGTGATGGGCTCCGAATGCGGTTGTAAGACACGCTTAACCGCGGCGCTCAGTGCGTGTACTATACGTGCTCAGAGGTGCAAGAAAATTCCGTTTCCAATCTCGACGTCGATACGTGCGTGGGAACTTCCTTTTCATTTCGGGACTTTGCGGTTTGATATATGTATAGCCCTGATGACTCGTTGATGGACAGGTCGGTAAATTTCTTGGTATGAAGTTAGCACAACGCACCCGCCTTGTAACATGTACTTTTTCTTGTGCTGCGCTAACTTCATACCAAGTTCTGATGACGGACTAATTTCCTGTGGCTGCATGCACACACAATAAAATCTTTGTCTTGACCTGTCGTATTGTTGTAGCGTTGGCTAGCGTACCGAGGCCCTCTCTCCCTAGGTACTGGCTCAATGTGTGCTGAGAAGAGAGAACAGTAAGCTTTCAGCCAGTCGAAGCGTTCATAAGCAACATAAACTTGAATGCATGATCCTAAAGCACATAACGACATATCTTGAACGGGAACGCACTTTGTCCCCGTTACAGCACGTATTGCGAAGAGGATTGTCTACAACCATGCAGCTAATAGAACTAGTACAAGATGTATCCTCCATTATCGATAATCAAAAACAAACAGACCTGCTTCGACTATACATTTCGAAAGCCTCCGACAGCGTATCCCATCGAAAATTAATAATAAAGCTGAAATCACCGTTAGATATTAGCCCAATAGTTACCTGGATTAAATACTATTAAAATAACCGATCACAACACGTCTGAATTCGCCACGAGACTCCCAGCTTAGTGTCTATAACATCTGGAGTGCCACAGAGATGTATTTAGCCACTGTCTTATTCCTTATTAGAACGTTCAGTTGGGCGAGTTGGTATACGTTCATATTGGAAAAAAGAGCGCACAAAAGACGGAAGACTTTCTTCTGGTCTTCTGTCTTTTGTGCGCTGTTTTTTCGAATATGTCTTATTTCTTATCTTTATTAATGACTTACCATCGAATATTTGCTCCAACATCAGGCTCTTTGGCGACGATTGCATAATCTACCGCGAGATTGATTCGCCCAAAGACAATGTAGCTCTGAACGACCTTGAAGCCGTAAATAAATGGTGTAATGACTGGCAAATGAACCTAAATGCACAAAAAAAATCCAGCATGTTATCAATAACCAGGAAAAAACAAATACCAGCCTTTCAGTGCACTATTAATAATATTCCACCCAATGAAGTTATGGAACACAAATACCTCGTTGTGATCCCATACCATGACCTTAGGTGGAACTCTCGTATAAATCATATCACATCTACAGCTTTTAAAAGACTCTTCTTACTCAAAAGGCGCCTCAAACTAGCACCGCCAGATAAGAAGCTATTGACCTATAATGTCCTTCTAAGACCAATTCTGAAATACTCTAATACTGTCTGGTTTCGCAGCCCTCTCCCGCGGCTACGTCACCTGACGTTTCGAACATAGGGGCAATGTGGAGGGACCTGGAGGGCATTATACAGGACACTACCAAAATGTACCAGATCTATGTTGTCCTAAATCCGCTAAATGTAACCCGTCGTACATAAAGCTCTTCCTCTTCCCGCAACTTCGCACCTCCGTTTCTTCGGGCACGACACCAAGCCGGAGACGTCGATGTTGTCCCTACCCCAATCCCAAAGCCATATAAAGGCACCGGATGAATTCACAGCCGCGGCGGCCGCGTTTCGGCGGAGGCTATTGCAAAAGACGCCCGCCTGCTTTGTGACGTCAGTGCACTTTATAGGACTCCAGGTGGCCAAGACTATTCGCAGCCCTCCACTACTCTGTGTACCATTCGTCTTTTTTTTTGCACTCCCTGCTTGCGTCCTTCCTCGTCTGCTGGCCCTGAGGACGGGGGTATCCTGGCCGCGGCGGCACAAGGGTCATCCTGTGGCACCCACGTCCGTCAAAAGAAACATACGATTGTGGCGACAATAGAGTTGCAATGCTCATTTACGACCGGTGTCAGGGAAGTTCAGTCTTTTAAGTTCCCCTTGGGGTACATTCTTTCTCCAAGGTTACCAGCAGTGCCAGCAGCGTACCGCTGAGGTCAAGGAGGCTCGGACAACAATGTCAGTAGTCAGTCATTTAATCTACAATATTTACCCGTACTTGCCTTGATCGCTGGTATGCAAGCTTGTACGACGTCTCTCATTGCCCGCGTGCAGCTCCAGAACATGAAAGCCCACTTAACATAACAAGTGAAGCACACTGTTTAGGCGGTGCGGAGCCCAGCGTAAGCTGTGTGCGCTAAGAACAAAACACAGAGCGTACCACAACCTGAAGGCCTTTTTGATTTCTGCGCGGTAGAAGGCATCTCGAGGTGCCGGACGTGACAGTGTCTTCCATCCGGAAGTTATCAATCATACACCGCAAATTGGACGCGCCTTTTTAACTACGTGAGAACACCTAACCGCAACGCAAGGCTGGTGACGACAGAATAAGAAATAAAAACGAAAAAAGAAAAGACGCAAAAGTATACTGTGCAGTTTCAAATTTTTCCACGGATATCTGCTATGCTCAGTGAATATTCCCATGCTTCACGCTTGGCCGGCTTGCTGTGAGTCATTAATCTTTCGCTTAAATAGTCGTGACCACCACCGTGACCCTCTGTTCTACCCTGCGCCGGTATTTAATGGCAACCACGGTGGTTTTACCTGCGTCCTCGACTGCTTCTCTTCTGTTCTCATTTTAGACATTTCGCGTGCAGAACACTGCGCCTGAGGGTCAATTTCTGCCCTCTTCCCCACCGCTTTGGAGGTAAAAATTGTGAACGTTGAGAATATTAGGGAAGATAAATGTGCCGACCGGGAGCACTGGGGACGTGGCTGAGTGGTCATAAGTCACCAGGTACGCACAAAGCGTGCTGCTTCCGCGTTCGCGCGTTGCCGCTGCTGAACGCGAAATGGGAGGGGGGGGGGGGGGGTCAATCCCAAGCCGCACAGACCGCATTTCGAGGGTGGCCGAAATCCCGCAGTTCGACTGCAGCGCGCGCGGTGAAAGAGCAGCGGGTGGTCTCTGTTATTAACGGTTAACCGTCTCCAATGCGGCGTCCTTCGAAGCCTGAGAGCTGCTGTGGTGCGTGAAGGCCCTTTGATCTGAATGCGCAACACGTCGATGTTTACGAATGTTGCGCAATTTCGGCTTCGTAACACAGAGGTCCACACGACACACGCTAGGAAACAGACGTACGCTTTCGATGGGAGCGATATATTGCTTCTGGCGGTTGCCTTCTGAGACCGCCCAGCAATGTTTCTGTAATGGTTCTGTAAATGAACCAAATGGCTATCCAGCCACTGCCCTCGCCTACGCGCTACAAATATAGCGTGAGGACTTTTTCTTTCTTTTTTTTAGCTGGTTCTCTGTTGGTTACGAAATGTAGGAAACACTACTACCTTTCATAACCAACGCCGCTTGCTCTCTTGCAAATGCGTCAAGAGAGTGGACTGCTTGCGTACGCGAGCGACGCTACGGCTAAAGAGAGCTGCTTCTGAAGTTGCAACCCTTGGAGTATCTTACCGCCCCGATGCACAGGCGCATAGCTTGGGCCAGTTTCCATGACGCCGAGTTGTTTATCGTGCGCCGACGTGCAAACGGAGCTGCCTTGTTACACTTCATGTCAGTTCGGCTGGAAACACCTTGCGAGCGGCTTGTCGGCACCGTTCCGTCTCGGCGCGACCGGAACGGCTTCGCGAGGAATTCAATCTCGATGACGTGGGCGGTCGCCCGGGCCACTCCGCGGCCTGTCAACCGGCCAGACGTCCCAGCCCATATTGCTTGACACGTTTTTGTTGCTCTCACCGGCGCCCCCGGTGTGCGCGGGCATAAGTCTAACCAGACCGCACAATTGCAAAACCCGGCCTCGGAAGCGCGGGAGCGTGTAGCGGTCGGTCGCTTGCTCTTGCGCTGCTGCCTGTCGCTCAAAGTCCGCGCGTATCGCGTGCGCCGGCTGGCGCGATCGCTGGCCGTCAATGGGTCGCTGAACGAGCAGCACACAGCGGACGAGAAAGAGGCGAAAGCCGCGGATTTGGGGTAACTCGGGAGCAGTGCGCGCGGCCTACACACGCGGTCAGCCCGTGATTGGCTCTCCAGCCACACGGACAGGAGAGCTTCCGAGCAAGGAAGCAGCAAGAAAATGAATGAAGCCCGCCGTGGCGGTGCCGAGGAGAAAGCAATAGACGGCGGCGACGCCACGTCCGTGATGCGTCCTGATTTCTTGGTGCTGCTTGCTACTCGGTGGGGATCAGAACGGGGATAAAGCATGGCCGAATGAACAAAAAGGGTTGTCTCCGAGCAACGATGAGAAAGCCGAGCCCCCTTCCCTCCCCACCTCACCGCAAGCTGCCAGTATTTGTAAACAAAGTGTACTTGCTACGGCGTGGTGTCTTTCAACATTCATTTGCCACACGCCACATATACATATAGCTTTTACCTCTGCTTGTGCCTCATAACAATATGGCCACTGCGCCTCTGCAAGATCTTGGACATGAACACTCTCAGTGCCGTAGTGGTCTGATTGATAGCCGTCATTTCTATCTCCCGCTGCCACCCGCAGTGCTGTAAATGAACGTGTACGTTTGCCGCGCATTCGCCCGTTCGTGAGCGTGGAAAACACTGGCCAGTGGTGCGGGTGAACGGTCTGTGTCATTTACAGTTTTGGAAACCAGGAAGTAACCATAGTCGCCGGCGATATAATGAGCGCCGCGGGTCCCCCGCGAGGACGCGAAACGAAGCGCGACGCGCGGTCGGAAAGAAGGGCTGGACCAGACGTGAGCCTCGCGGCGTGCGCGCGCGCGCATAGGCGTTACCCTAATCGCGTCCGCTATATCGGCGGGGCTCATATGCACACCCGCCACCGCTGCACTCGGGAGATTCGCGGAAAAAGAAGCGGCAGCGCGCAAAAACGGCCAACGAGACACGGCCCCAAAAAATAATTGAACCAGCCTATTGGCGCGCACGTGCGTACGGCTATACAGGCCCCCGCGCTCGGTTTGATTTATCGGCGCGTTGAACCCGTCTCCCGCGGTGGCGCGCTCCAGCCCGAGCGCCGCTTGAGCGCCGAGGAGCGTTCCAGCGCGCGGCCACCTCAGCCTTCCGCGCATCATGATGGATGCGGAGCCGCGCGGTGATGATATGCAGCATCGTTAAGGGGACGAGAGAACAGGGAGGGAGGAAAAAAAAAAAGAAAAGAAATCGGCGGGGACTTTGGAGTGGCTCCCCGTGCCCTTCGGCAGTCCGGCTTCGTGCGTGCCAAAGGGTTGGGAGCCGAAATGGTTTCCCACCGAGCCCACCACGACTAATACTGGTCTGTATGGAGTCGCCGCGGGTGAAGAGCCAGGATGATGAGGAGGCTGCAACTCCTCGCCGACAGAGTTTTACGGGCAGACAAGATGCTGAGCTCTTCAAAACATCAGAAACGCCCGTAAACGCTCACGTTAGGAGCCCCGAACTGCGCTCAGGTTTTTGTGCGAAAAAAAAAAAAAGATGATTGTTTGAATGAATATTAGGTACTGAGAAGATTGCATGCTTAACCGTCGTCATCTTCTCATGAGAGGCGTCCCTTGCCGCTATTTGGTCCTCTTGTGTCTTGTAAATTATAACACGTGCACAGCATGTAAAAGAGCGCAAGAAGTCAGCGGTGATTGACAGCCAGGGAAAGCGCAACTTTACAGCGTCTTCCGTGAGCGAGTTGTGACCTTCATATTTAACGCACCTGTGGACTCGAGAAAGCAAGAACAAAACAGAAAAAGCGGTATCCGTAATGAAAGGCTCCCCGTAGTCATTGGAAAGCTTTTAAGTTTATCTTCCGGCACCCTGACTATCATTTTTCACCCTCATCTTTCCTGTCCTTAAATTTAAGTGCCTCATCGGGCTAGGAAACTGAATCTTTCAAGCTCCTACATCGTATTCTTCATTCATCTTGCTGTCTTTCCGAAGGTAATTATATCTTATCTAGAGTATCAGCAGCTAGAAGCTATCACAATCTTAATATCTAACCTTGCACGTACTAACGCTTTCAAATGCGGCTTATTTCCTGATACTGCTGAGTGTTGGAACTTATTACCTGGTAATTTTTCTCTCATTATTGCTTGTGGTCTCCTTGTCTGATACTGTCATGTTGAGATACTAAGGTATGTCGTGGCTTTTTTATGTGATTTGATTTTAAGAATGTGCGCTTGAAACGTGAAATTTCCTATTGCACTGCATTTTCATTTCTTCCATTTCACGTGACACTCCTGCTTATAAGGTTGCAGCGTTTCGAATAAATGAATAAAAACCGATTAGCTTTTTTTGTTGCCTGTAGCGTTATCAACATTAACATCGTAGCGTTACATTAGGCTACCGCGACGCCCATTAGCTGGTCCACATTCTTGGCTGTTGAGTTCCATGCGACCGCGAGTCTTGGGAGTTATTAACTATAGCGTTGCCTCCCCTAGCAGGGGCTGATGTCAGGTTTCTAGTTCCTGTTAATCGCCAACAGGGACTACAAGCAGTTTGCAGGGTAAAATTTCCGAACAGAAATTCCAGATCATTGCGTGGCCGCGGAATAGTTTTTTCAATTGATGGCCACGAAGTCCAACAGCACGAAGTCTAACAGCAGAAGTGCGCCTTTATTAAGGTAGAAATTTTTGTTTTTGTGTTCTTCTTTTCAAGATCCCCCTTTTAGGACATTGTCGATATACATATTTTCCCTAATTAATCTGAATTCTCAATTAAAAAAAAGCACCCTTCAGGCCACCTCTTCACACAACCTTTGTGGCGCATGTTGCAATCAGCAAGACATGCCTGCCGATATTCGATCAGCGTTCAGGCAACGACATCGTGTTATCCGCTGCAAAGCTAGATTGATGGGAAATGCCTAGCGGCACAGTTCGAGGGTAAGAGAGTGGTAAATGGAATGGCCCCACACCCTACCCACCCACCTCCCCCTTCTCAGCCGGATTTAGCCAACGCTTCATTCGCCCCACGCTGAAGGTTTTCTAAGTACTTTTGAGAACGAAGAGAACGAAATTTGGTTGTGTCCGCTTTATCCTTCCTCAGAGGCCTTTTCAAAACTTACGTGCATGTCGTGTGTTACGGTGCCGAAAAAGATAAGATAGAAGGAGGTAAAGTTAGCTATGCACGCAACGCATCACCCACGAGAAGCTTGTCCAGAGGCATATAGCTTCCAGCATATGGGTTCCAGAGCAAGAAATAACGGCTGGACCTCTCGTTTCCCTGTGCGAAGTCATAGCGATAATTCCATCCCCTGTTTCGCTCAGTACGCCGCGCAATGACTAAATGCACTAAGATGACCGTTTCTATAGTATAGACCTTTTAGGCCATTCCATGCCAATCGCACCAATTTTCGCGCTCGACCTCTTTGATTTCGTTCAAAAAATTTGTGGCTTTTTATTGAACCGTCGAAAGAAATTTCCCTTAATATATTGCGGGAAAAAAAATTCCCGTCATGTGACAGCCATTTGAATTTTCCAGACTACTGCAAACCTAGGTAGGTCTCCTTAAAAAATTCATAATAAATTGTTCTCCTTTTTTGCCCTCAGAATTTTTCGTCGAGAATGTATATGAGTTTTAGTTTTTTATCATATGTCAAGGCATTGCCTGCACAAGATTTTTTAATGTTTTTCTGTCGTTCTTTTTTTTAGCTTAAACGCTCCACCTTTACATTTACTCCACCTTGGGGGATTCGCCTAAACATTTGACAAACGCTCCATTTTAGAATTTTTTCTTTACAAGTCCGCGCGACATTCGTGAGCAAAATAAAACTTTTCGCTGGCTCGCCATAACATGTACTATATGGAAAAAAATGTTTACACGAAAGTTGAACCGACTAACATTCAGAAAAAAAAATGCAAAGTTGCAAAAATGTGCACTGTGCTGCGTATTAATCTTGACAGTGAAAGCGCTCAAAAGGACAAGGACGACAGAAAAGGAAAGACATACAAAGCGCTTACCATCTTCCTTTTCTGTCGTCCTTGTCCTTTTGAGCGCTTTCACTGTCAAGATGGAAAACCAACTCGCCCACTCAATTCCATTATTCTGCGTATTAAGACGAACATATTATACTGAGGTGCTCACTGCAAATATGCAAATTACTATTCCTCTAATAGCTCGTTTTATTGTAATTTTTCTCGGCAATTTTTAACGAGTTTTTTTTTGTTTTTGTTTTAGTCCAGAAAAAAAAATTTTGAAGTTCAGTGCCGCAGCGCCGGTCATGGTTGCCCCGTACTGTCACTTCACTGCAGAACACAATCTCAGCACTTTTCAGACTGCTCTCTTTCCGTGCACTCACGTAACCAGGCATTGCACATCCGCTTTGAGCGAAGCCGGCATTGCGCTCCTCGCGTGCTGTGTTTACGAAAGCCGTGCTCTGCGAGGTGCAAGGAATCAAGTGACTCGGGGGGACATCCACAAAAGCGAATATGACCGCCTGGGGAGACCGGAGTCTCGCCACGGCAGCCGTCTGCTTTCTCTTGTTTCTACCAGCTCTTCTGCCTGAGCCAACGCAGCCCTAAACCCGCTAAACTCCGAGTGCCATTTTTTTATTGCAAGTAGTCCTAATTTGGGCCGGAAAGGGTTAACCCAGCCCTAGTTTCCGAAAAAATGCCCAGTGCTTTTTTGATGGTGTCACCAGATTGTCTTCCATCAGATCTGCTTAAAATAAACGAATAGCATAGTTGAACACTTTTACAACAGGAAGATCGGAAAGGTTAGCTCGAATGCGCTTGACAACCGCGGACCAAAATATATCACATAAGATAGGCGCGACACCTGTTCCTATACAAATGCCTCTTTCTTTTTTTAAATATACAATTGTCCCCCTGAAGAAATAGCGGTCGACGACAAGTAGAATTTCAGCAGGACATGGAATGAGTCGCTACTGGTCCCCGCACTGCTCTGGACTGTACTTTCTTTCGAAGATCCTTTCACGGAGCTCCATGAATAAGTCCTCGTGAGGCACTGAAGAACAGTGATCTTCTATATCGACCGAAAAACCAGCCTCTGCGGAATAGAGACCTTGCTCAAGATTTCCAACCAGTTCTTTTGCAAATTCTGATGAGGAATGGATCCTCGATCTGCGAAGTGTTGAGGTGCCGTAGAAGGTAGGAGCTTAGAAGTTTCTGCCAGGTGCCGTTTTCGGAGACTATGACCCTAAGATGGCATTCAGGTTTGTGCGTTTTTACAGTGAAGCACTTCCAAAGAGCCGCTTGTCTTGCCAACTGCTTTCCTCAAGGTTTCCAAACCTAGTTCTTCTAGCAGGTTAACTGCGGCCCGTCGTCCTCTTGCCTTTAAACTGGACTTCGTAAATGTCCTTGTGCATGGCGGTAAGGGCTTCTTCTCGAAACACATGCCTGCAGGTAAGATGGCAAAGCCACCTTCTTTGCCACACTCCAACGCAACTAGGTTTCGCCGGTGTAGAAACCAGGTCACTTTTTGAAATGGCGGTTTTTCTTGCAGGCCGGTGACTTTCTCCATGCTATATTGATGTAGGCGAACCCATCTTCTATTCAACGCTCGTTGCCTTCTTCCTTTGCCCGTGCCGCTGTTTGACGTACGAAGGCAACCAACGAAGGCTTATACGCAAACTTTAGTTCTTTCTCCAAAACGCTTCTTATTTCGGGGAGAACGACAGCGTTTCCCAGAACAAAGACATCTTCTTCAGTCCCTTTTTGTAGTGCTTTTGATTGTGACAAGCTCGAACGCGCGTGTCGTAACAATTACTCTGTCGTCTGCGCTGCTAGCTTGCCTTTGTTTCTTTTTTTTTTGCGCTATATACACTAGAAATTAGGGGTGTGCGAATATCAAATTCTTCGAATACGAATCGAATACGAATATTTGGCTCCGAATATCGAATCGAATATCGAATAATCAAGGACAGACGCATTTAACCACTACAAAACATTTATTTGAGCACCGAAGAACATCACAGTTCAACTATCGATGATTAAATGAACACAAAAGGTGTGTGTGGCTGCACAAAAAGTATCAGTCTCGAACATTATTCTTAGAAGAGTGGAAATATCAGAGAAGATGGCTGGTACACAGCATTGATTAAGGCTAGCTTGCCACCAGCACGAACGCGCGTTGCTGGGATGAACATGAAAGGTTGTCGTGAAGGAAAACCCGCTGCTCCACATGGTCAGGCAGAAGTAGTTCCCTTCTGGCTGAAACGACTCCTCCAGCCACAGAAAATGCCCTCTCACTTGGCACTGAACTGGCACGTATTGCGAGGTACTTCGTGCACAGCTCTGACTATACCAGCTTCGCAGGTATAGCCACAAAGAAGCTCACCAGCGCAGTCAGCTACGGCATGGCCCTTGGAGGAAGGAATGCGCATTGCTCTGGGCGCCGCCTTGTTGTTATGTCTCTGTCAATAAGGCTTGCGGACCGAAATGAACGCCGGTGCTCACATTGAATATTCGTCTAGATACGAATATTCGCGTCGGGTCGAATATTCGAGACAACACGAATACTTGGATTTCGAATCGAATTCGAATACTAAAAATATAATATTCGAATTATATTCGAAAATTTCGAATATTCGCACACCCCTACTAGAAATTCGAAACAACTAGCCCAAACCAAGCTTTTGTTGCATCCACCGTTTCTACGATTGGATGTCCCTTACTTGTCGTTTGTCTACAGGTGGCAACGTTATGTTGTGATGTCAGTGAGCACACGCTGTCTCCACGTGACCACCCATCAGAGCGTGCAGTCACGTGGCCCAATATGACATCACCACGATTTAGGTTGCCGACGCCGAAACGACGCCGCATGCACAGAAAACCCTCCCTGATACGGCGAATTCTTTAACAAAACAGCCTTCAATAACAGCGTCATGAGGACACTCTGCACAGTATGGCGCGTAACTCGCATCCACCATTCCTCACGCAATGCTATCGCCAATTCTGTGGGTATGTTTCCAACTTATTTTCACGATTTTATACAGTGTAACAGTTTACTCTATTCTTTCACAACGAATTTCTGCTCTCCAGTCCAGTGAGTTTAGAGAAATGTCCCAATATAGAGTATATGTTGCAATCAAGCGGGTAATTAAGCTTCATTTTGAGGGACTTCCTAAAACACATATTGGTCTACCATGGTTCCTGTTTCGAGTTGTTCAATTCGGCATCGCCCTACCATCTGCTAGTCGTCCCGAATAGTTGGTAGTCCGACTGCCCCAGACAGACAGTACGGCCCCGCCTTTGAGCCGTGGACCAGAACAAATTTTTCCACGCTTTTTGAGAACGCTCTGCATCTTTCATTTGTAGCCGTATGGCTACGCTCGGGCGGACACTAATGAGTACTTACTGCCTCGATTGATTACTTTTGCTTCCCATTTTGGTCCCACGGTATCAGCAGCTTCAGTGTGACGCGCGCCCAGGGACTGGCGAGGAACGAACTCCACGCTTCCGGACGAAACAAGGAATCGCGGCCCCGTCGCTCCACGCCCCGGGAGTCGATGATGCACGGTTTGTGTGGGAGCTGCGCGCGAAGAGCAGAACGCGTTCCTCGTACTCCAAACGCTCTCACGCATGTGGCGGACAGAGCCACTGTTTGTAAACACGATCTGTCCCGGCGAGCGTACGCGCCCGGCGAGCGCACTCCGCAGGGGCGCCGTCCATGCACGCCGCACCCACGTCGCGCCGGGAACGCGGCCGGGAAAGACGCCTCCATGTGGGTCGCGCGCTTTATTCACTATACAGCACACAGCAGCTCACGACGATTAATCAGACTGCCCGAGCAGCCTTTTTTTCCTCGTGCGCGAATTTCCGCCATTTCGAAAGACTCTACACACTCTACAGAGAGTAATATAAAAGCCGCTAGTGACAGCAAAGCCGGCCGGCTAGCTCAGTGCGAATTAAAGGACGGAAAACGGAACTGCTGCCGCCGCGCAGGAGAATATAAACGCCGCGCAGTGGTTTGTTGTTGTTTACTTCGAGCGCCGGAGCGGCTACGTGGGATGAATTTGAGGAGCGTTGCGTGTTCGTGGAGCTGCTGTCGAACGCGCGGCCAGAAACGCTTGGGAGCTGTCTTGAAGCCAGGCGCTGCAAAAGAACGTGACCTCGCCGCTGAGTCCTGCGTGGGGGGCGCGAAATTGGGTTCTTTCCATTTCCAAGGAGCTGGACGGGACACGACAGGGAACGTGCATCTGCTTCTGTCACCGCGGTAGCACAACTATATCTCCCCGCTTTTTGTGCGGGAGAACGCATCGGTGCACCAGGATTTTGATTTTTTTACTGCCTCCCTTGAGACGTACTGCAAGCTTGCAATATGCGAGCCTGCGACTCCTCGCGGGGACAAGGCCCAAGTGCTGCAACGCCAGAAGTCATCGCCACCAGTCCCTGCAGTGGAGAGGGCCGATGCTGATGCGCTGCATCAGCCCATGCCCGCCTTGGTGGATCAGTGGGTATATGATGTTCTGCTGCTGGGCCCAAGGTCGCGTGATCGAATACCGGCCGTGTCAGCCGCGTTTCGATGAAGGCGAAATGCAAAATAGCTCACGTGCCATGCGATGTCAGTGCACGTCAAATAACCCAGGCAGTTGTATGGACCGTTCTATTAACCGTCGCATAAACCAACGACTGGGGAGCACCAGATTTCGATGAAGAACGGGAAAGGGTCCAAATTGCCCTTACATTGCGGCTCATGCTCTTCGGCTACGCCTGGTAAGCAATGCCGGCCTTTGCTGGCTAGAACGGAAATCTTAAGGCGCAGTCATGACCAGACGGCGCGTGAGCTAGCAGAGGCTTTTTTCATTGAAGGTTCAGGTGATAACTGCGTGAGCGATATATCCATCAAATTGTATAAAAAAGAAAAAAGGATGCTGTCATGTGCGCTTTAGGCAATGATTTGGCATGCATGAGGGTATAAATATGTGCTATTTCTGAATAAAGTCAGTCGCGAGTATGCGCCCGTCCCTGTTCTCTTCTCGTCCGTGTCTTTCTTAGCGCGTTTAAGTATGTACGACCGACTCGTCCAGCAACGTGCACTCTTAAAGGTCGACACTTCCCACCGGGAACAAAAGTAATGGGAGCGCGCTGCTATTTTCAGGCTGTGATGTTCAACTAACCAGATACGTAGTGAAAAAGTGAAAAGTTCTTTTCTCTTCTGCCCGATAGTATTGCTGAACCGGTCACGAGTAAGCATACCACGTCTGCTTATTTTTACCACAAGAATAGTAGTGTCACTCAGATCAGCGCAACATCCTTCGTTCACTTTTGTCAGCGGCCGTGCACGACGTGAGCGAGGCTGTCTTATTCAGAGATGTTTGTTTATAGTTGGAGTCTTTTTATTCAGGCATGCACATGAAAAAGAAAAAAGCTATATATATATATATATATATATATATATATATATATTGCACGTTAAAGAACCCCAGGGGGCCGAAATTTCCGGAGCCCTTCACTACGGCGTCCCTCATAGCCTGAGTTGCTTCGGGACGCTAAACCCTGTGTGTGTGTGTGTGTGTGTGTGTGTGTGTGTGTGTGTGTGTGTGTGTGTGTGTGTGTGTGTGTGTGTGTGTGTGTGTGTGTGTGTTTGGGTGTGTGCGTGCGCGCGTGTGCGTGTGTGCGTGCGTGCGTATGTATGTATGTATGTATGTATGTATGTATGTATGTATGTATGTATGTATGTATGTATGTATGTATGTATGTATGTATGTATGTATATATATATATATATATATATATATATATATATATATATATATATATATATATATATATATATATATATATCGCGTGTTTGAGCGACCACTTTCAAAAAATTTCAAATATCGGCTTTTTGGGGTAAAACTATAGCTTTTGCGGCATAACATTATCCATTTTGGCGGACACCAGAAAACTGGTGAATCGTCTATAGTAAGCTGGTTAACGAATTCTTAGTAACTTTTTAACTAGCAGAGTTAGGCGCCTAGCTGCAATTAGAGATTTGTGGCCGGTCGTTAGTAATAGCTATATCGGATTTTAGAATTTCGAAAACGCGGTTACCCTTGACCCTCTGGCTCGACAAAATTTGGCTGCATCGTGCGAAAATAGATATGCTTTCGAAAGCATGCAGGCAAAGCAACCCCTCCAGTGCAAGTAACTAGTCGAAAAAGCCAAATTTTGTCGGGCCACAGCGCCAAGGGTAATCGCGTTTTCGAAATTCTGAAAACTGATTTCTTCCCCAGTCATTTCTTTTTTGCTCCGAAGCGAAATGTTCCCTTTTCATGAACATACTTTGTACCTCTCATGCATCCATAATTCGGCGCACTTTACTGGTTCAATTTATGACATTGTCATGCTCAGGCTGTTTGTGCCCAGGGCAGGTTTGTGTAAGGTCCATCCATGAGGGCACACTCGCGAGTTATATGAGCTTTCCTGTATTGAGTTACCAGAGTCATGTGCCTTTCGGGACTATCTCGGTAGCGCTGGGTGTGTTCTGTGGGTGTACACACTTGCCCCTAAGATACCAACGTGTTCTCGGCCTCAACTGCCTCAACGCAGGGCGTCGCGGCAGTTTGTTACTCGTATCCTTAACTAACGGGCGATCCCAGCGCATACAAATCGCACCCATACCATGCAGATGGATTCCAGCTGCTGCACGGGTGCTCGAGGTGTGTATTTATAACCACTCCGTTTCCACTCAACAGCACGCAGAGCTAATAAGAGGCACGATGCGCGTGCGCTGGGGAGTGGTCAACGGTGGAGGGTGACGGCACAGATGACGGATGGAGACGGAACAAACGAGTATGCGGCGAGACGAATCCCGTAGCGCACTGGCATACCCAAGTGAACTACGCACAGGCCGCCCACAAGGCTTTGAGTGCGCGCGTTCGGGCCTACTTGTAACGCTGGCCCCACTGTAACGGGGTTCACGTGAGCGGCTCCATCTTGAGCATGCACTTGCTGTTAGCGGAACAAAGCAGGTCGACTGAACACCACCGGCTGGAAGCTGTCGTGCCCAGAACAGCAGCTGTGCAAAATCTGATGCGTCTGAGAAGAAAAGAAAGGAAGGAAACGAAGCCTACTTTAGCACTACGCTATGCACAGCTTCTTTGGCGAAGACTGACGTTGTGTTTGCCTTGAAGCGCAACGCGAGCTCGTGAAGCCCGCGCTGCCCGCGCTAGAAGGCGTTGGCATCGCGTCGCGCGAGTCGAGACGATCGCTCTTCGGTTGGCTGTCCTACATACACCGAGTCTCGAGCGGGAGCTGACGGCGACCCACGGCACGGGCGAACAAGGCAGCTTTCCCAGTGCCCTCTGCCTCGGGAGCGTTAATTTACAAACTCATATAGGCTCCAGCCGCTTAAGTTGGGCGGGCCGACATCTAGAATACGGTATTCAGGAAGAGGGAAAAAAGAAAAAACAGAAGCTGAGGGTGTGGCATCTTGGGTGGGACGTTTAGAGCGCTTGGCGTCGGGCAAAAAGAATGCACACGCGGCCGACTGTGACCCGCCCACCGAAGCTACTGCTTGGCTCGATGTTTCCACCCTAACGGCTACCGCGTGTAACACTTGCCGAGCGTCAAAACGCTCCGGGCGCGGTTGAGATTAATCTGAGCGCGAGTGGGCTAACGGTTTGGATATCAGCCGCTCTCTGATTCTGGCACATGGGCCTTGCCGCAGAGGACGAATTCAACATACTTGACCGATGTGCTGTTTACATTTGTCGCGTCTTCAGGCGTGTTAGGTGACTTCGCGCACTTGCGCACTCCTTGCTACTACCACAGCAGCTGCTAAGCTTTTTCTTACCCATGAAAAATATAAAAATAAAACAAATAAGTAACATCGCGAGAGGTCCATGGTTCGATCAGGGCTAGGAATGTGCCGATGGCATGCACTTATGCTGAGCCTATTAATCATTTACACGACGTTTCGGCCTAGCCGAGACGAGAGAACCATTTGCGAGCCTGTAACCTCTCACATTAATGGTAGCGCGCCTAAACCTGCAGCTGAAGCAGTTTCAATTCGATACGCTGCTAGTTTTGCCCTCATTATTGCGACGAGAAGTACAAGGAATTCAATATTTAGCATATCGACTTACGCCGACGGGACCGACGGACGAAAATACGGTGCCCGGTAAGTCATCAAAACTGCGTTATATGCACACAGTACGCCGGCGTATACGTCGCCGCCGAGAACAGGTCTGAAGAATGAAATGCGCTCTCTTGCTGCGCTTACACCGTGTGCAAAAAAAAACCCTGCAGCAAAACGACGCAGCAGACGCTGTAGCTGCAGCTCTACATTTTCAATTAAGCCGATTAGACAAGCGATATGCTAAATTTAAAAAAAAAACAGCGCCTTGCAAAGGGAGACTGGGCGAAGCTTTATTAGTTGCTCAGCCTCCCACGTTCAAACGGACGCCAGTGGGAAGGCACAAGCGTTTCGAACCCGGACAGTAGGTGTGCGAAAGGAAGTTGCGCTGTCCGTACCTCTGAACTACACTGAGGTCATTCCATGCGTGTTTAGACATCCAACACTTCCAATGCGACTGGTATTCATCTGTGATGTTAGTGTAAAAAAGGTGAGACGGGATAATCTTCAGCAGCATTCATTATGCCGGCTCGGAATTTTCTTCTCAGTTTAGGTAAGGCGTATGAACCACTGTTTCGACCACCATACCCAAGCCAGCACGACAGAAATCGCATATAAGTCATGCGTGTAGTTGACGTTAGGGGGCCATTTCTGCGTTTTGCACGTATAAATGAGAGCTCTAGCAAGCACGAATATTGTCACAGCGTATGGCTGAAGCTGCGCTAGGCTTCGGGCAGAAGCTCAACTCTGACGAGGAAGATACCGAGCATCGACATCATGACGCTGTCCGCTCCTTGTCGAGACTGCAGCTCCAGGAAACCAAGACGCCGAATGTCATACTGTTCGATCGGAAAGTATCCGCCTATGATATCCGCTCGCCAGCCATGACCTGCCCCCCTTCACCCATCCTTTATTTTTTTCTTTTGAAAGAGGAAGAAACGAAATCTAGATGACGGAGGAGGGACAGCAGCCTCACACTGAGCGGACAGCGGTTGCCTTTCAGTGTGTACAGGGTAAATCACACTTAGAGGGAACACGGCTCCGCGTGGCTGCCCACACGCGGAGCACTATTGCGACCAAGCCGGTGGAAAACCCGTGCAAACGGGCAGATGACATGAAGCACCACGTCGAGGACCCTCTTCTCGTGCGCCACTCCGCATTGATTCATGAACTGATTAGATGCAATGGCACTCCGCAGGCACGTGGCCACGGAGCCGTGTTTCCTCCAATTGTGATTGACCCTGTACGTACATTCATTTCGGGTGCGTAGCTCCGATTCGCTCAGCCGTAGGATCGAGTGTGGTATAGTTGAAATTTCGCCGACGGATTACGCATGTGGTTGTTTCACAGCAGTCTCCATCGGAGAACGCGGAAGCCGGGGCCTCAAATCGTCGCCGCATAGAGGTATAACCGCCACGGAACCAGACAGCGAAGGGGTGCGATAATTCCGTCAGAAGGGAACACAGGGAAACACGAAAGTAATCGCAACGTTCACAAGGAAGGTCGGGAGAGTTACATAACATCGACAGAGACGGATCAGTTACAAATCTCCATCTTTGAAAACGCAGGTTTCGCTGCTCATTTCGATGAAAAAACAAAAACAGTGGAATCAGAGTAACCAGTTCACAAGCCGTTGTTATACGTTGTCCTTCTTCATTCCTCAAACAAGCGAAGGACACGCGAATACCGGCTGCCATTTCTCTCTTCGTCTCAGTTCTTGAGTCGCACCCGGCTTCTCCGACGGGGTTGCTGCCCGCGAAAAGGGTATCCTCCGTTCCTTGCATTGCACGGATGCCGTCCGCGTCTCGGTTCCAACCCATGCGAATCACCGGCCCCTATAGGCTCCCCACAGGTGTCGCCATAAATTACCGACGTTGACCTTCGTCTCGAGCACGCGATGGGATGCCCCGCCGGGAGCATACGAGACACATTCGCAGCCTGCAATGCACGCGCCACGAGTTGCGCCTGCTGTTGTTTCTGCGTGGTTTCTCTCTGCTGTAGCCGTGAATTCAGTCGGCCGTCCACGATCTCGCCATCCGTCTCGCTCGCCTTCCGGGCCCCGATCCTGCCAGCTCGGTTGTCGGTATCGTATGGTGCTCGCCAGGCACGTAGTGGCGCGAAATCAGCTCGAGCGGCGGCGGGCTGACACCGGTGCGCGACACACCCCGCTGCGGGAGTCCGCCTCCGGCAGCATGTATACGCACAGAAAGGGAGCCGAATGTGGATGCTGGGCGGACCTCGTCCCGAATTCCCACGCCCGCAGGACGACCGAGATCGGCTGGGCGCCGCGAACCACAGCGCTTAAGAGAAGCAGCCGCTCGGAGACTCATAAACTCGTCAACACAAGGCGCGAGCAAGTCAAAGACTCGCTGTGGCACGTATCCCTTTGCACACGGTTTGCGCCTAACTTCGCCGTTCTGGAGCGCGCCCGTTCTCTCCACGTTGGAATAAAAACTTCATTTTCCACCCACGTCGCCCGTACCACCTGCGAGCACAGAGCACAGCTGGTGCCTGATCTTCTCGCAGGGATGGTGCGCGAGGGTTTCTGAAAATATGCCAGCCGCCACAAATCTGCCCTTATACAGTGTACTGCAGGACTCGGCGTTCGCCTGCAGCCTGTGCTTCATGCGCGTCCACAGGGAAGGGCTTTGCAAACACAGTGTGTGACTCGGGCTCATCTTCGACCGTCCGGGTTATCAGGTTATTGCCTTGTTACCTCATAGTGCAGGGGAAAGAGAAAAGAAATCCGAAGTCGCAAAAATAAGAGCTAGCCGCCGATGAATGAACTTTTTTTTTTTTCGTACGTTCGCTTGCTTGTTTCTTCACCCGTTTCCTCCCAGCGTATCACTCAGCCGACGGGGGATCGGCGCGCCAGCACGCGGCTTCCTTTCGCGGCGGCGGCGCCCGGGGCTCTTTGCTGCGCGGGCGCGCGCGTGTGCTTACGCACGCCGGTCGGGCGTCCACTTTATGCACGAGCGCCAGACGAGATATGCGCGCCTTGGCGCGCCACTCAGTGCATGTCCGTAAACGAAGGCGAGGTGGGGTAAGGAGGGAGGGTGGAAGCCGGGCCAAAAGGAGCAAGAAAAAGGCACGTCCATCTACGGCAGCGGGTCGAGCGGTTCGTCTGAAGAGCCAATTGGCTCGGACAGATTGGCCCGCGTCTGCGCGGGATAATGCCAATAATGACAACAGCAAAAAAAGAAGTGCCGGCGCTGGGGGCTTCCTGTTCCAGGCATGGCCCGCGTCTCAGGTATGCTCCCCCCGCTCGCGGCGTCTGGCGCCTCCTTCTCCTCTTTTTCGGGGCCACTGCTAACCGGACCCCCGAAGAAGCACGGCCGGGCCGATAACCGCCGCGGTATTTCTTCCGTCGGACCCGCCGCTCGCCTCGCTCCCCCCGCACGCCGCTGCCCCGTTGTGTCCGGCGAGCGCGTTGCACAATCGGTGGCACGCTGCGCCGTAGCGAAGGGCGGTGGGGAGGGAGGGAGGGGGGATTACCGTTCCGCGCCAGCTGCATTCATTCTGCGCTCATTACCATTCCGCGATGCGCCGGCCGGGAATGGCACGGGCGTGGAATGGCCGAAAGAGGCGGAACGGAAATAGAATTGACGCCCATCTCTCGCCTAATCAAACGGGATTCGAACGACAGCAGATAGAGAGGCGCAGCGCCGCAATAACCTGCGACCCGCTGCTCTGCACGACGGCGATTCGATGCTGTCGTATCCGACGTGCAGGCAAGGCTGGCGCGCCATTAATTCGGTGATTCCCGTAAGAACCGGCAATAAACAAGTAGTTCATGGGGCCATTTGGATGTTAATGACTGGCTGGGCTGAAATCCGAGTTGATTCGTAAACACGTCGGTGGAATGCAAAAAAGGATTGATTCACTGCGATCGTTAACTGCGTCTCGCTCGAACAAGCGTCTTCGGTCCCGGGAGCGGTGCCCTACAGCTGAATTGTCTCCAAAGGTTGTTCGTTCACACGGCCGCCGATTCTCTACCGCCGTCCGTGCATCCCGTGCTCAGGGTCGTCGGCATGGTTTTTCAGCGAGAGGTGTTGCTGTGGCAATGGGCGAGCATTCGGCAGCGCCTTGATTTCGCCCTAGCGCGAAAAACAAGTTTTGCGCAAGACGTATCCAAATAAGAGGTCACTGAGCCATGGTGCCTGCTTTTATATGAAAAAGAAACAATAAAAGCGCTTCTCTTTTGCGTTCTCATTGTTAATGTACTACTGAAACGTACTGTCTCGTTTATTATCTTTTACTATATCAAATTAATGGCTACCATATATTTCCTGTGTGTACACCGTTAGAGAAGAGAAAAGTCAGTCCACTTTTATGGCTGAGTAGCTATTGGTGAAGGAAGAAAAAGAAGAATCAATTGCGTTATGTGCGGTTCAAATGAACAGCACAAAAAAAAAGCTTGCGAACGTGCGGCCGGCTGCAGAGATCGCATGCTACACTACAGTACCCTCTTACCGTGGTTGCCAGTTGTTTTCTTGTCAGGTTGAGCAAACTGAACTGAATACTTCAATTAATTTGAATGGGTGCGATAACGCGACTGTCACTGGCACGTCAGGCAGGGTATTGCTTAGAAACAAACTTTCTCCCATGATTTTTGTTGTTGTTGTTGTGATTACTGCGTTTAAAAGATAACTTGCGCGCTTCATGAGGTCCCTTTTTAAAGGGCCAGGGTCGAAGCAAAACAACTTTCCCGTGCCCAGCTAATTTCTCTTCATTGCTTCTCCAGGAATCAGCTGCGCCACAACATGTGGCCCACTCCAGCATAATCGCAACGTTTACAGAGTATTCTCTCGGTTCAGCCATTGCAAACCTCCAACCCATCTTGCTCGACATTCGAGATTACTTCCGCGAAAGGCCATGTTATCTTTATGTCGCGTTGGTCGTTCTTGGCCCGTGGATGAACATCGCCGAAGCGTTCCGCGCAACGGAGTCGCATTCGACTTCCCTTGGGGTCACAGGGTTCTGAAGGTAGCGACGAACGTGTACATGTTCCAGCTTAGCTTCGACGCCTCTTAGTAAATGCGTGAGGCGTATGACAATGTCTTGTTATAATCGAATTCTGCGTCCCGCATGGGAAGCAGTTAGGGTAAGCCCGCGAAGCATGCGCCCAAGAGAGAAAGAGCGAAAGGGACGCACTAACGCAGCGCGGCCAATAGTAACATCGCTGGAAATAAATTGCATTCTGGCGACAACAAGAATGCCGTTTTTTTTTTTTTTTTTGCGAAGGGGTTTCGATTTAGGACCTCCTGTACCCCGTGGTCATCTCCCATGGGTTCCTCGAACGGCAAGGCCGCAGGATTGTTCCCCGTACAATGCACCCGCCACTGGTTCATACGAACCTCCATCTAAGAAGTGATCGCCTAATCAGACTAAGGAAAAAGATCCCCCCTCATCAGAAGTCTCAGTGCTGAAAAAGTGCATAGGGAAATAATCAACGCACTCAAACATGTGCAGGAGAAAAACGTAAATTAAGCAGATGAACGCTGGGTTTCTATATTTAAGCATTCAGCTCATCACCGTTTTTGGTATTAGTATTATATATATGCATCTGACGCCTCTGCTATGCGCACAAGTAGGATATGTTCCACAGTTTCTATAGAGGCACAATTGTCACAATGCGGACTGTTCGTTTGTCCAAAACGGTATCGCAAGCCGTTTGTATATGCAGAATTCAGACGAAGTCGGTGATAAAGTGTTTCCGGTTGTCGAGGAATTCTGGGTGCCCTGCGTATGCTAACGAGCGTGCGTACTAAGAACATTGCATGCAGAAGCTCTGCCCAGTGCCCCTAACAATGGACAAAGTTTTAGGTCCCTTAGCCTGCCTTAAGCAACAGAGACTTGCAATGAACTTTCTTTTTACATATTTAAAAGACATTGGACATCTTGATAAGCTCTAAATTCACTTGCACGTTACCTTCATGCATTCTTCATGCAGTGAACTTCGTCAGCCCATTTGTCGGACTATGCGCTCCATCATTCCATAGGTTACATCAATACTCGCCATTGCAACCTTAGTACCCATTTCATGGCCGCATTTTATCTTCGGGTTTTTTTTTTTTTACCTCTTCCACGCTGCTCTCCTTCTGTCTTTTTCTCCCAAATTCCCCTTCCTACGCAGAGTAGCATGCCAGCGATTTTTAAACGCCGGCTAAATTCTCTGCATTTCATTAAAGAGTCTCTCTCTCTCTCTCTCTGCTATGCGTTCTCACCACATCAACATGTACTGTAATATCATTTATAATCAGAGCGCGTAGGAGCCACAGGTTTCTCTTATGAAGTTGAAGTTGAAGTTGAAGCTTATTTGTCGCTCTTAGTGGTACAGGTATCACTGGGAGAGAAAGGACGCAGGGGAAAAAGCTGCTTGAATGCAGCTTGAGAGGCACCCTGCGTCTACACTGCAGAGGCAACGTATTGCCACAGTTGTTTGTTTACAAGACAGCTACAGGTGAGGCAGTTGAAAAAAAAATAAAGTATCAACATGAATGGAATATTTACAGTGGGATTTCAACATTAGTATCACAGTCACAACAAAAAGCGTCATAAATACTCAAAACCAAAAGCATCACATCATCCAGGTGTACAACATAAGCAGAATTCACCAGTGTTACAGCTTTAGTCACAGATGAGAACAAGTTCTAGTTAAGCGTCTTCAAAAGAGTACAAAATGGTTTTTAGGCTCTTTACTGTGATGTCTTTTAGCGATATGTTGTTATTTTCTAAAATGTTCAGGTATTTTGGCAGAATAAAAGATAATGATTGCATACCATATTTGGTGCGACGAAGAGGCAGTGACCAAGGAAAATGAGATCGTAGACGGTTGAATAGCGAGACATTCATTGTTAGTAAAAACCGCATTTTTGTACATTGATAGCAATCTGAAAGGAAACAAAGAAGTGATCTCTAGCATGCCAAATTTAATGAAGTATGGTTTGGTTTGGTTTATGGGGTTTAACGTCTCAAAGCGACTAAGGCTATGAGAGACGCCGTAGTGGAGGGCTCCGGAAATTTCGACCACCTGGGGTTCTTTTACGTGCACTGACATCGCACAGTACACGGGCCTCTAGAATTTCTCCTCCAAAGAAATTCAACCGCCGCGGCCGGGATCGAATTAATGAAGTATGGATGTGTGTGGGTAGGCCAGGATACGTTTGCTATTAGTCTAATTGCCCGCTTTTGTACTGTTATTAGTTTGCATATGTTGTGCTGGGTCGTCGTTCCCTAAACTGTGAGACAGTTGGTTTGGTTTGGTTTATTGGGGTTTATCGTCCCAAAGCAACTTCAGGCTATGAGGGACGCCGTAGTGAAGGGCTCCGGAAATTTCGACCGCCTGGGGTTCTTTAACGTGCACTGACATCGCACAGTACACGGCCTCCAGAACTTCGCCTCCATCGAAATTCAGCCGCCGCGGCCGGGATCGAACCCGCGTCTTTCGGGTCAGCAGCCGAGCGCCGTAACCACTGAGCCACCGCAGCGGGGCTGTGAGACAGTAAGTCAGTGATGGGAGAAAGAATGCGTGATAAATGAGGACCTTTACTCGAGACGGAAGTGTGTCGCTAGGTTGGCAAATAAGACCGTTGAAGCGATCCTGTTGTTTCCGAACATGATTGACCTGTTCGTCCCAGGTGAGACACTCTGAGAAGATAACTCTAAGATTTTATGTTTTGCACGATTGGAATTTTTTTCCTCCTAGTGATAGGGTGAAATTGGTGTGAACGGTTTTGTTTCTTGTTCGGAATAAGACGGCCTTCGTTTTTTCAGAATTAACTTTCAGATAATTATTTCGTGACCACTCGTGAAAATACTCCAGAAACTTATTGGCTCGCGAAAATAATTATAGTTATAGTATAAATATAGTTTTCAGTGCACCGCAAATATACGCAAAACTCAAAGACGGGCGTGGCACGCAACGTTCCCGAGAGGGCACAGAAGCTGTGGGCATGAAAATGCTCCAAATTATACGGAGAACGTCGGCGCAGGTCCAACTGAAACGCATTTCGCGAGTTCCTGCGCTGTTCTCGCGCCAAGAAATCACGTCACCGAAAGCCACGTCGCTGCCCCCATAGTATACTGCAGGCTTTGAACACTGCTATCATGTGACATGGTCAACATAGGCGTCAACTACGTTCAAAGGCACAGTCATTTTCTAAATATCCCCGACTTCCAAAAAAACAACAATAAACTCTATCAATGCGAATTCTGCACTCTTTTGTTTTGTCTACCTTTTATGTTGTCTCGCCCTATGCATTCTTGTAGAGATACACTTCGAACTAATTATATTCGTTCAATTACGTTTCTGTAGATACTGTTGTTAGACACGCATCAAGTTTTCCCCAATGAAAGCGCCTTCTCTTCAAAGCGCCTGGCTTACTGGACAGCTTCTAGACAAGAACTTTGAGTTTTTACCCGTCAATCTCTCTCTCTTGTGAAAATGCCCCCTAACTGGTTATTCTCATGTATACGTGCCAAGCCCACAGAGATCGGATTCAGGATACTTTTTCATGTGTTCCTTAAAATACGTGCGAAGCGAAAGGTGCGGATCAGAAACAGAGGGCATGCCGACTGAAGAAATGCCTTCTCGATCAAGTCGGATATACGGCTCCGAAAAAATGGCCGCGGTTGGCGCTTTGCCTTACTTTCTTTAAGCGCATTTTTTTTACTCGCACGTAATCACAAAATGCAGGCTTCAGAAGCGAACTTTCATAAACCTAATAGCGATTCCAGGCGAGCGGAATTAGCCTTCACAATACGGTTCACTTATGAGTAGTCATATTTTATTGATGAATTTATTTATAGCATAATTGAGCTCACAAGTGAGAGCTCGATTATTTAAAGAAAAAACACTCCGGTGCGAAATGATACGGAGCTTCGCAGCTCTATACAGTGCGTTCTTAGCGAAACACATGCGGCTGCCGAAACCGGTGTCCACGCAGCGAACTCATGTTGTCCGCCGAAAGTCTCAGCCACTGAGACATCGTGGCGAGCGATTCTGTAAAGTGCTGTGCTATCACACTGAAAAGTTTCTAACGGCGCGTTTCTTTTCACCTGACCGGATGGCAGGCCACCTAGCGGCTCCGTGCGAGTTGCTAGCCGTCTCCAAGATGCTCGAAGGAGTTCCACTTCGCCGTATGAGGTCTGCTGCTTAGAATCCACAAACATCGATACAACAAGCCTTTCTAGCCGTGAATTGTACAGTTAATGGAATTAACACCTGGCGTCGCACAAGTCCGGAGTAAAATGGCCAAGTTCGCGGCAGATGGTGTGGTCGCGCAAATTGAAATTAAAATCGAAACTGCCGAGTTCTGCTCTGCGGTAGCCTGCGGACTTATGTCTTGCGCTTCACTAGCCACAAAACAGAACACAGCTTAAACTTTTTTACTGAACTATGCGCAGCATAGTGAAACACTTAATGCTACTTAGGTTTGCCGGCGTCGGGAAAAATAAACTAGTTTTCTAAAGGCAAAAAAAAAAAGAGGCCCCTACTAGATGCATTACACGGAGAGATTGGTGTAAGCGAGAAATATAGGGTACCGATTTCATCTATTCTTAATGAGGTAGTCAGCCAGACAGCTTTTCACAATTATTTTTCTGTGGCTATTGAAGAACTACGCAGTGCTTGTGGCATTCTGCTATATAACCTAAAAGAATGCGCAAAAGGTGTGTAAAGTGTGAGGTGCCAAACTTGTGCGGTTTTCTGAAACGGTAATATTCTGAAAACAAGTAAAAGGCCACGCTGGAAAAAGGTCAGTTCAAGTAACTTACCGAGTGGGCAGTGCACGTCTTACGTGCGGTGAAACGTGAACAAAAAAAAAAGAAAAACAATAATAAAGCTAGTTAAAATCAGGCATATTGCGGATTTTTGCAGAATTTCTGTCCTGTTCTCTTTGCGAACATTACAAAGTTCGTTCTTTAATTCTTTTCGCGCTCGTGCATTGCACTGAATATACTATAGTAGACTGTAGAAGTAAGCAGGTCGTGGCGCTTTCCCTGAGCGTGCGAACATGTATTAAATGGAGTCGCCAGTGAAGGCCGATACCCTGTTCTACATGAATCAGGTCTGGCGTCATTTAAACATACAAGCTTGCCCGTGAAAATGAATACCAAACGTAAGCCTCCACTCCGAAGAGAAATGTGCTGCGGGTGCATAAATCTACTTCCACGGGGGTCACGAGCCGATGGCCCAACTTGGATTGCGGTATTAATTTTAGGGCTTGCCTTACGAACCAGTTTTGCTGCACGTGGATGGCACGGTTTCAAAGTAAACCGAACGTTCCGTCTGCCAGGTTAATTTCGACCTCCCACGGCGCACACCGTTGGCTAGCATTCTTTCTAACCGTGCCAAGCCTGCATGGTGAGATTCGAATTGAGCCGACGCATTACAACTGCAGCTCACACATCGTTCTCGAAAAGGAATCATACAGTGATAGGCGCATACGGCATCAGTAAAATGAGGTCAAAGCATTCTTATGAGCTGCGTGACGTTTAACATCACTCACCGTGCTCAAAGGGGCCACAAGAGTCGACTTATTTGCGACATCCCGAGGCGACCCCTTGCACTGAACGGTGAAGACTACATCCCCCCTGATACGCCGTGTACCAAGAAAACTAAAGAAAACTAGTGGTGTGTGTGTGTTTGCGTGCGTGTATGTGTGCGTGTGTGCGTGTGTGTGTGCGTGCGTGTGTTTGCGGGCGTGCGCGCGCGTGTCCGTGTGTGTGTGTGTGTGTGTGTGTGTGTGTGTGTGTGTGTGTGTGTGTGTGTGTGTGTGTGTGTGTGTGTGTGTGTGTGTGTGTGTGTGTGTGTGTGTGTGCGTGCGTGCGTGCGTGCGTGCGTGGGTGTGTCTGCGGGCATGCAGCGCTCGCGTCCGTGTGTGTGTATGTGTGTGTGTGTGCGTGCGTGCGTGCGTGCGTGTGTGTGTGTGGGGGGGTGTATAAAGGCGCAGGTAATTGTTTTCTTTGCGAACTTTGTTGTCAAGTGGCATTACGTACAGCAGATTTCAGTCAGCACACTGCGGAGTGAAATACCTTAAGTGCTGACAAGCTGTACGCATCAAAATTCACTAGCTGCACTAACGCCTTTCAAAAAGTGGGACAATTGTGAGAGTTACAAAAAGATATTGATTTCAGTGCCAGCGAGTGCAGCGTTGTAGGCTGCGCAAAGTGTAGTGTGGAAGGCACAAGACCGAACGACCGAAACATTCGTTAGCAAAAATCACTGCGCTGCACTGTTGTGAAAAAAAAGCGCTGCGTTATGTGCTTATGCGCTGGACGTTGTAAGCGTACTGCAGGCGTATTCAAAAGATTATGCAAATGCTGTAGCCGTAGCCGTCGGCAAACAAACCTGAACCATGCCAATCACTCCAGTAATGGCATGCGAATCGGCAATTAACATGAGTTGTCGCGTCGTGTCCCACTTCGCTTGACCGCTACTGCACATGCGCAGACGATTGAGTTTACACAACAATTACACTGCGTTGAATATTCGGCTTTAACATTGAAATCCGCTATGAATTAGGTAAGGGAAAACGATAAAACCATCCTGAAGTATCACCCCACGTCCCCACCCAAGATTAAAAGAGCAATAATGAACAAGCCGATGCATGTTCACGGGCATGGACGCATCAGTCCAGGTGCTAACGTTATAAAATTACGTGTTTTGAATGCGAAAGCATTGTCTCATCGTGAGCTCTGTTGCATGATTCATTAAACTTTCCTTCCTTTCTAATGACATACCTACTCATTACCACACAGTCGTAAGGTAACGCGTACTCTACGTTCAGCTTTATTCTCCAAGAAATGGGGTTTTGAGGGTTGCGTGCTCGCCTCCCAATCTGGAGGTCCTTGATGCACTTCCCCGCAACTTCGAAAGCAATTTTGTTTTTTCTCCTTTGCTGTAGACGTCACTATTTTATGGTCTACCTGCTGACGTCATGCGAGAGAGTGGTGACGTCACTGAGAAATTTACTGCCATAGGAGGCGATGGACGCCGGCTTTTGTGCTAATAGGACATATAATGCTTTCGCATTAAAAACGACGACAAACAGTATGATGGCTGATCAAGTGAAACAACTTCCTGCCCGCGTCCACCACTTAAGCAGTTAATTAATCATAATCATTGCCTAGTTGATTAGAATTAAAAACAAATTCAAAGTGTGCCAGTCGACTGCCCACAACGTTGCTTCAGATATATCCTAGCAAAACGCTCCAATCTTCTTTGGTATCTGGGCTCAAGTTACTTCAGATACCCTGCGCATGAAGTCACGTAGGCGCTGAGTGTGGCCGTGTTCAGGTTCCAACGGTCATTGGCTGTTTCTCATTTCTGCTGCATTATATTTCTTTAATTGCCAGATGTGTCCACACAAAGGAATTAACCTTAGTTCCGCGCTAAGCGGCCTAATTTGACTGGGGAAAAATAGCGTGTCACAGCTTATTCTGAGCAATATTAACTAACTTCTCTGTTACCCAGAGCTAATGGTAGCATTTTGACATGCATGTACAAAAATAAAAAAGGCAAACTTAGGTCAGTGCGCATGTGCAACAGGTAGCTGGCTGGTCCGGTTTACGTCTGTATAAGTATGTATCCGCCATGTTAGATCTGTCTACTGTGACACCACCGTACGTTCTTCGTAACGAAGAACTAAAGTTGTTAAGCGTGTGAACACTTGTAGTTCTGTCAAACCTTATATATAGAGCCGAAATTAATGGAAAATAGCCATCGTATATTTCTTAATGTCACCGAATGATTCTGAGACACTGATAAACTTAGAACTGTCGAAATTTGCTAGTTTGGTTTGGTTTATGGTTTGGTTTATGGGGGTTTAACGTCCCAAAGCGACTAAGGCTATGAGAGACGCCGTAGTGGAGGGCTCCGGAAATTTCGACCACCTGGGGTTCTTTAACGTGCACTGACATCGCGCAGTACACGGGCCTCGAATTTCTCCTCCAAAGAAATTCAACCGCCGCGGCCGGGATCGAACCCGCGTCTTTCGGGTCAGCAGCCGAGCGCCATAACCACTGAGCCACCGCGGCGGCATTTGCTAGTTTATACAGTTGTAAGCGAAAAAGAAATTTTGCATTGAAGCCCGTTTGCGCATGTTACAAAGAACACTCGTAGAGACGGGCTAACAACTGAGCGGCGTGTATTGTATGCGTCTTACTTCGGGTCCAACCGACACGATGGTTCGGTGGCTGCTACATTCTTGGTTCGATCCCCTGCATTTAAATGGAGGCGTGATGCAAAAATCCCCGTGTACTACGATTTATGTGCACGTTTAAGAACCTGCTCGAACCACGTTAAAGAACCCCATGTTCATCGGTCGTTAAAAAATTCCAGCCTTGAATTCCTCTTAATTCACGGCACTGCTTTGGCACTTAAGAATCCATCATCATCCTTTAAGTATCGGATGGTTATAATAGGTAATTTACGCAATTCTATGCCGGCTAGTAATGAATTTATGTCGCTGATATAATGTAAAACTTTCTACAACGTATAATAACACTACATAGGAAAATAAAGCCCTTATTCGTACGACCGTCGTCTGCGGGGAAGCGTGCTGGGACATAAAAACTGACACGAGCGGCATCGAGTCGACGTGGCGCGGGCCGGTCGCATACGGCGCCGATTCTTGCTGTCACCACGCTGGTTGGTGGCTCGTACAGTCTCTGCGTATCACCGACCAGCCTTCGTCGTTGTTGACAGCTCTCGTCGACAACGTCAGCCGGTTGTCAGAGGACAAAAAAGCGCCGCCTGAGAGGGGGTGGGGCTGCTATCTCGCGCTTTCCTCGTTCCATCTTCTCTCGTTGCACCGCGAAAGGCGTTTGCTGTAACGTCGCTTAATATTTAAGCGCGCTCCTTTCGTAGTGCGAGTCCGGCTCCTCTTCATTGTGCCGCACGTCGGATCCAGCCAGGTCGAGTTGCGTGCTACAAACGGCTGTATCCAAGTTTAGCGCACTCTCCGCACGTCAACCGCCAGCGACTTGTCTGGCTGGAATAACGGTCTGCTTGTCCGCTGGGATTGTCTCGCCGCTCGGCGCGTCTACAAGCCGCGCCATTTCGACTGTTCGCGCCTCGCGATAGGCATGCCCGCCGCCGCAGACAACACCGGTGCTTATTGTGTGGTTCGAGCGGCGACTTTGGGTCCTCTTCGGCCCTCGTGCGACGCGTGACTAGTGGCCTTAAGTGCAGCCTAAATCTCAATGCGAGCCTCCTTTCCGCCTGTCCTCCTCCCCTCTCCCTTCCATAGCGTCTCACGTCTGCACACACACAGACGCGCATGTTCTCAGTCTCGGCGACAAGTTTACGCTGAAACGCTGCGCGGGCGGCATCACCGCCGCGACTTGGCAGCCCCAAAAGCGTGTTTTTTTTTTTCTTCACGTCCAAGAGATTGCCAGCTGCACTGACAAGTGTCTAGCTTGCTTGCTGCTCGCGTTCACATACGACTCCGCTGCGTTGTTGAAAAAAGTTTGACCCGAGTGAGTCCAACTGGTGGCACGAGAAATGGTGTGTGGCCATTGGAGGAAACAAGGGTAGTCCCTAGCATAGTTACCGCGTGTTCGCGTGATGCGAGCACATCGAAACGGTGTCGGCCTTCAGACCCAGGTCGACAGGTGACGAAGCGAGCTGCCTCCCGTGACGAAAAAAGAGAGATAGAAAAAAAATTGTTGTATACTAGAGATGGTTGAGGAACAGAGCCCAAAACAGAGGAGTAAGATAAAGAGCATAGGGGATGAGTGCGGTTGCAAGCTCCTGCATCGTTACGGCACAGCTAACCGCGCTGCCTTCAACGCCAAGGCCATCTGCGTTTGTATACGCTGTGTACTTGTGTCGGCGGCTGAGGGCACGCAAAAAAGTCACATCCTGGGTCCCATGGCTGCCTGCGCTAAGCGCCTGGCTCCAGTGCGGCTCTATCATAAAAACGCCACTCTCCTGCACGATCTGGCCTGTATATATGTTAACATGTCAATATGCAAATAGATTTCTTGTATAGCGCACCTCTCCCCTATCCTTTCTAACTGTCCCCTCACCTCTTTCATTTCATTTCTACGCCCTGCCTGCTATCCATTTATTTCCGCTGCCCCAGCTCAGGTGCTTCCCGTAGCCATTGCAGATGCCGGGGCTAGCAAAAATCTATTCCTTCCTTTTATTATTATGTTTATTAAAACCACTACTACCACACGATCTGGTAATGGCACATCGCTTAAGACATGTCAAAACCGCATCAGGTGTAGATGTAGTCCAAGCGCATCAAGATCCGTTCGAGAATGAACCTTGTTTCGCTTTGCCTGTGGTTTGGAAAGAAAAATTTCATTTATTTTTTTTTTTTGTTTCGGGCCAGTGGTATGCACGTAGTGTATGAGCCGTGTTATGAGCCGACAAGACTCGAGATTTATTTCCACCACCCGAATTCCTTGAACTTGCAACGCGCAGGCAACGGGACGTTTTGGATATATAACTTCTGAACTTCCAGTTGGTGTAGATTTTTTAAGAAGAATATTAGCCACTATAATTCGCAATTTAGGCCAGTTTTAGAAGGTCTCAACACGATAAAGTTGCCCACACGTTTTGAGGCACGAAGAATAAATCAATTGTAAAACTCGAAATCATTTCATCACTTGCTGGCGAAGCATTTCCTGGTTCGAAATTTTAGGTGGCTAAGGGCGACTTTCCAGCAGCCCTCCTGCATCTCTGGCATCTGAAACTATGACCTTAAGAAATATGCTCAGAAATGCGGTTTCGGGAGGAGTACGAGGGTTTCATGTTTTCTTCTGAGCATAAACGAAAACTATGGGCATGTGTACAGTCTGTATATCATACATAATACGACGTGCATTACAGGGTTAACAAAACAAATGAATGCAGTTTGCCTGCATCAGAATGCGGGCTGTGCGGCTGGGACCGAAGGAGAAATGTCATTCTCAGTCTTCACGCCATGTCGCGCCGTAATGTTTGAAAAAAAAAAAAAAACTGCTACGTGCTTGTTGTGATCCTATAGCAGAGGCTCGGGTTAAGGGCAAGACCGGAAGTTACTAATTCTGAAAGTTTGCGCGAACGCCGCTGAATTTCAACGCACAGCCTCAACCGCCACGACAAGTATGTAGGCAGCATCCTCACAAACCATGAATCGGTGTAACTAACTGCAATCAGCATAGCAAACAACGCTATAGGCTTTGTTGAGCATCAAACGGTGTATATAACGGCTTCAGTTGCGCGCGTACTCAGGCCCTGCCTCCACTGCTTGCAGTCACTTTGATAGCTGGACAATGTATGCTAAGCAATCGAATAAGCAAGCTTCGCTTCCTACATGAGGGTTTGCACCAGAACGATAGCACCGCCAGTGAAATTGCAGGCAGCGCAGACACTCAATCCTGGAGACAGAAGACAGAAACATCTGCTCCGTTGGTAAATGGTCCGGCCAAGAGTTTGAAAGCGATAGCGTTTAGGGTCGCGTTCAGCGGAGAAGCTCGGCGTTGAAGTTGGCGTGTCGAGGAAATCGGGATTGGTCGAGAGGTTCGCTACGCTCCAATCACGTGACCTGACGCGGGTAATTCCAATACCCCCCAACGATTAAAGGAAAGTGGTCGAGCCGGGACTCAAGCCGATGCCCTTGGGTCGCGAACCGGGCGCGTTACCCCTACACCATGAGGAACATCATTTAGACTTGGTTAAAGGGAGGCTTGCGTGTCTTGTGGGAAAAAATAATTAAAATAAAATGAAATAAAAATAAATTAAAATAACAGTGTTCGTGTCTGCGAAGTGATATGCCAAGAGGACCCAAGACTGCTGAAGGGTCCCATTAACGCTCCTTAAGACGGAGCTTAAGTATCCCCTAATTTTTACTGCAGGGGCTGTCTGCCTTTTCAGAATCCTTCCAAAAACATAAGATGATTGTCGTTGACTACGGTTATACTAGTGACCTCAGCCCCTTCAGTCCCGAATTATCTATTGGGAGGAAACTTATCGCATGTTCAGATGTTTGTGAGGAGCATGCTGAGATTGCATAGAAAATCACGTGAAACACACGTGTCGGCTAACAGCGACACGTGTGTTTGATATTGCGTTCTTTTCTTTTTCGTTGTAGTATCTTCTAATTAGCCACAGCGGCTTATGGCGAGGCGCGTGTTTGATATTGTGTACTTTTCTTTTTCGTTGCAATATCTTAAGAGTGAAAGATGGTGGGAGAATCATCTATTGCCTAAGGAGTAAGTTATAGCGGGAGAATCGTCTGTTGGCTGAGGATGGAGTTTTGGCGGGAATGCAACCGGATGGGCGCGCGCGAAGGAGAGCGCGGGAGGTTGGTTTGGTGGGAGCCAGGCAGATCGGTCGTGTGCGGCCGGTGGTGGTCCCGAGGCCGTGGAGTTGGAGACGCGAGTTCCTTGAGCGGTGAACGGACAGGTTGGCCGTGTGTGGTGGCTGACGGTGGTCCGGAGTCGGGAACTTTGAGGCATTTTGAGTTAAAGCAGACAGTCCGAAGTATTTCGGCAGATGAGAAGCAGTTTTGTATATATTGTAACAAAATAACTTCTCGAGGAAAGCCTTTCAAGTGTCTCACCGTCAGAAGACCTGCACCAGTCTGAAGTCACCAGTCACGAAGTACGTCCGCAGTGTCCCTCACGAGACAAGTCATCTACCGCTTCACTCCAACACAAGGATCTAACGAGATCGTGGAGAGGAAAAAATCGTGACTGACTAAACATTATTTTCAGGGTCTCAATTAAACTGGCTTAGTTTCTCATTTACATGACAATTAGTTCTGTAAACACGTCAGCAGAATTTATAGCCCCTTAAAGCGTTCGTACTTAAAAAAAAACTTACGGAGGGCACTTAAGACTCTGTACGAGCTTTAAAGGCGAAAGCTTGTCTCATCGCGAGCTCTGTTGCGAAGTTTATTAAAGATTCCTTCTTTAATAAACTTCCTTCTTTATTAACACATAGGTTCACCTTCAATCTCTAAGAAGTAGCGCGGTTTTGTGGCCACACAGAAGGCTACTCACCCTTGTGTCTACGGTGCCACAAAGTGGGTCATACCCGTCGTCGCTGCCCTACTCCACGCTGTGACGATTGTTGGCCGTTTGGCCACCCTACTGAAGAGTGCGTCGTTTCCTATGCGGACAAGCTGCGGGGAGGCCCCCATCCTACGGATGAAGCCCTACAGGATCATTTCATGGACGCTATTGAAGTATTGGATGCCCCTGAGGACCTATCAGAAGGGCACCTATTGCAGCAGTTAATGATGCCTCGTTTAAAGATGAAGACGCTGTTTCTATTGCCGCACTTGCTCCAGACGTGCTCGTTGCATCTCGGCCTTGTCCCAAAGGGCAGGTATACCTCCTGACGCCCAGTTGTCCGTGGATTCCCCTGCAGCAGAAACGTCTGTCGCATGCGTCATTGCTGAGAAGGCCGTTGAGTTCCCGGATAGTGGACTTGGGCCTACTGCGACATCGCCTAGTTTGTATTCTGCAATAGAATCCGGTGGCGTGAATCGGTGCACCATGGAAGAGCCTGAAAACCAGTGCTGAGTTCAGCAGCCTGGCGAATGCTCAAACGCTGTGAAAATGTGGCTGCGAAGCGGTGTGCATCGCCAACATCTGCATGGGTTTTCGGAGGAGGCAGATGACGTTCTTCCTGTCAGGCATAAGCTTCGCCGCAAAGCATCCAAGAACAAGCTATCGCTTCGCTCCAGATCAAGCAGAAAGGGCACTGCCTCAAGAGAGGTCTCGTACTCTCGCCCCTTGTCTGACCTCATGGATGAGTTACCTCAGCGCCAGTAGTCCATCATGGCGACCGCCCAGCAACTGAACTTAGTAACTCTGAATGTCTGTAGACTCCGTATACTCAGCAAAAAATGGTACAACTGCGCCGCCTTTTATCGGGTAGTTGGCTCGACTTAGTCGCTATAGAAGAGACCAAGTTATAGAGTGATGACGCGACAGAAAGAGCCCTTCGGCCTTTTCTAGCAGATTACAATAATCGAGTGTCGCACTCTGTGGGTCTTTCGGCGGGCTGTCTCCTGTTTCTGAAAAAGAGCATACCCTATTCAGACCTTGTGTACCGAGTAGATAAGGAGAGGCTGTTATTTTTTGCGATTTTCGGATTTTTTTTGCAGTTCTAGCGTTTTATAAACTCTTTCAGTGATCAGGAAAACAGAGTAGCTCTTACTGAAAATCTAGGTGCTCTTGTGACCGGCACGCCAGGAAATCTTTGCTGGTCCGTTTTAGCCGGAACGAACATGATTGACCTTCAAACCGTGCTAGATTGTACGCACGTGCCTCGAAGAACAGTAGCGACGTGTGTTCCAAGGCATAGGAAAACTTCTTTTTTAGTGACCGAAGGTCACTGAAGAGCCCTGCACACTGGATCCCTTTCGTCGTTTCGCCACGCCAGCACAAGTCCAGCTTTCTTGGACACCGCTTTTAATTGTGAGGAAAGTGTAGAATATTCTAAGATATTGTTATGAACATATTGATGGGAATGGTCTTATCCTTCGATGCGTAGCAAAATCTTGCTTTTAAAGTTTTCCTGCGCTGCCACCGAATAGTAAAGACTGCCATAGGAAACTAACGAGGTGCGTTTTTGACAATAGCAGAAAAAAAGCGCTCCGAGGGGAGATCTGCGGATATGTTGATTGTTATGGTACAATCTTACGATATGCGAAAAAACTGCGTTCATAAACAATTTCCAGTTGAAATAATGCCCTTGTCCAGAACTTCTGGGTATATTTGCCTTTGCAGGAAGCGTTAATATTATGGCTTTGTTTGAGCCTTATGTCATAAGCAATCTACAAATACCCGATAACACTGTGAAATAATTTAGTCTCTGCATCAAACCCCGCAGGTGCGATATATTAGCTAAGAGCAGTAAAAGAAGGAAGCAAGTGACCACTTGGACGCTTTCAAACAATCTTTTCAATGTCACACGTTCAAAGACAAGTCACAAAGACACATGGGGTTATGTACAGTGAAGAAAAAAAATCATCCACTCGCACAGAACAAGACACAACGTGACATGACTGCAGTAAGAACGAAGCTCAAGAATTTCTGGGCGTTAAAACCCACACTGGACTACGCAGAGCGTTGCATGTGCTGATTGTCAAGGAAGAATGACTATCATGCGCGATGATGACTGATGAAATGAGCGTGCATGGCTGTTAAATCTAAGATTGTTCTCACATAGACCCACCACTTCAGCGCGATGAAGCATTTCACAGCGTAGCAAAAACAGCACAAGCGTATCCCCTGCAAAAGTTCTAGTTCTTTCTAGTTATCTTTAACAGCAGCCTTGCTCCGATATCAGGTTAGAGGCCGGACATATGCGCAGTCGGTGTGCGCCTACTGTATGCCCGCACCAACGCCGCCCGTTCACAGCTCTCAGGCGGACTCACCCAACTTACTCCTTCCACGGACACGAGGAGCGACACTGAATTATGGCAAAACCCCTTCCCCCCTTTTTTCCCAACATCCTGCAAAGCGAATCCCATCTTCGCGTAGGTCGCGCAGTCCTTTCGCAAGCTGGCGTCGGAACATAGACATTCAGGTCCATTTTCCACTTTCTAAAACTGAAAGCTTTCCGCCTGAGAAGCAAGGCTCGCCGTAGATTGGCTAAAGTACAGGGCCAGTACTTCCGTTGGCCAATCCATTTCGAAGCATCGACATTAGCGCCAGATGCTGCAGGAAGGCACATGGCAGGGCATATTGCTGCTCACGCATTACTCATTCACTCTCACGAATTCTACTCACTCAATGGCACACACTAAAACACACATGTCTACACAAGCGACAGCGATCAACAGATGCCGATTTAAGCGACTAGACCTGCATTCACATGCGTGGTAACAGTGTATTAGGGAATGTATGAGTAACTGGGCAGTAGTTTAATCTTTGCATCTCCAGTTCCAGTACTTGAAAACCAAGCCCGAGTCTCATGCACAACATTTAAAGTGTCGTTAAAAATTGATATTAGCTATTTTCTCTATACCATCGCGTGCGCTCATGTGTCATCACTTTAACCAGTGCCTGCTGCTGCTCTGCGCTGAGTTCGGCCCCTCCATTCTTTTGCTGTGCTGTTTCCAATGCAAGCTTAGCGAACGAGCTCAACATCGATTGAGGCGTCGTAATGTCTGTCAGTCACGTCACCACCCGAGAGGGCCCCACCAAGACCTCGGTATTATTTAAAGGATTTTAGAGTGTGCTGCATGGCCTCGTCAAGGTCCTGCCTCTTCTTGATATACGAGAGCGTCTTCCACAGCGAGACGCGCATGCTCAGCTTGGTTCTTCCCGTAAACAGGGCACACATGTACTCGCCGCGCAGCAGCTCGAGGAGCCTGTCCTCTTCGGCCGACAGTGCGGCCGAGATGTCGACGTGGCTGAGCGAAGCTGCCTTTGCCAGGTCGCCCGTCACGTAAGCGTCGTCGATGGCGTGGAATGGGACGCGGAACGAGGCCGCGTACAGGTCCCACATGACGGACGCAGGAATTACCACGAACCAGCCGTGGCAGTGGGTGGGGAAGTACTTCTTGGGATAGTCGCTGCGGCTCAGGTAGTGGCGGCTGTGCGGGTTCCGTATAACGGCGTTGCCTCGGAATGTGGAGCAGTGCACGCGTCTTTCGTTCGAGTTGATGCGCTTGCGTAGGTAGCTGCCCAGCACCTCCGGGTGGATGAAGACGTCGTCGTCGATCTTGACGAGGCTGCGCACGGAGGGGCAGTTGATCATTACCCAGCGCATGCCGTACAGGAACTTGAGGGACAAGTTGCGGTAGTGGTCGATAAATGGCAGCTGCACGATGTCGCCGAACGTGGCCGCTTCGTCAGTCACATTCGCGTCGGGCCGCAGGCCAATCATGAACAGCATGGTCCAGTTAAACAAGGACGCAATGCGCGAGTGCCCCACGGTGGCACGGAACAGCCTGCGTTCATGAGCGTGCGTCGGGTCCGTATGCACAAAGATGAGGTGCTCGGCCTGGCCCGTGCTGCACAGTTGGCGCACCCGGTGACCGTCGGTGCCCGGCTCGAGGGTGCTGGGAGGGTCCAGCGGGAACGGTATCTTGCGCGTAAGCCACTGGAGGTCGTCGCGCAAGACCGCCGGCACCGCTCGAAGACGGGGAACTGCCTTGAGGCTCTGGAGAAGCGCAGCCGTTGGGCGGGGCGGATCTGGCGGGCCGTGCTCGTAGCTACCAGGCTCGGCTTGCTGTTCTGCTATGCCTACGAGAGGCCGATAGTAGATTCCGGTGAAGCGTCCTACGTCCGCACCCGGCGCGGGCGCCCACTGCGGGCTGTGCAGGATGCACCCGCCGGCCGTAAGCAGGATGAGAGACGTGAAGACCAAGGGAAAGTAGCGAAGGCACTTTCGATGTTTGCGGCTGAATGGCCTCGCGCACTGATGGTAGGTTTCCTTGCAGGCGCTCTGGGAATGAGGGCAGATAAGGCAAGAGGCATATTCGTTATTTATTTTACCATTTTCACCGTCATCGGCGGCATACTAAAAAGTAAAGAATGTTGGACAACGAAGAAAGCTGAATAAGTTGGAACGGATTCATGGTATACAACACCGTGGTGGATACCATGGAATCGAAGAAAAGAAAGGACGGTGCCATCCCGTCTCTTTGTGTGAATGTGTTAAATGTGATAGGCCGGGTCTTTTACTTCCGAAATACAACTGTGGCACAAGGGTGGAGTCGGCCACCCGGAGCGGCCATTAAATGTCCAAATAACAGAGAAAGGTCCAGAATCAGCTATATCTGTGGCGACAGTGCTTCTTGGAAATACCAGCTTAGGACACGAAGTAAAAACAGGAGAAATTAAGCACACAAGACAAGGATTACTATAAATGTATTGTCCGAAATAATCGGCCGTTACCTCGGCGGTCAGGTCTGAAAAAGGTGCCTGCCTAGGGCGGCCCGCGGAGAAATGCGCAGGTTATGTCACCGTGAAGGCTTGCCCGGAAAGGCAGGCGTACACACCCAAGTAACGTGCAGGTGCAGATTGTGAGGGTTGAACACGCTCCCCTTCTTTTAAAAAAAGGCTTCATTTATGACAAGTTGCTGCAGAAGCGATTTTCCAGTTCGGAAGTCTGACTACACCTGAGAGGCGCGTAGAAACTGTACGGCGCCACAACATAGCATCGGCATGCGCATGAATGGAAGAGCCACAAGGCAAACAGTAACACCTCCAAACATGCAAGATGCCGCGCTTATTACGTCGCTTCCTCTTTCGGCAATGAACAAGCTAATTAAGCACCCATAATCTTGTCCACACATCAGAAAGTTAAGAAAGCGCTACCTCCTGAAAGGCTCAGGCTAGCATGTTCGAATGAGCAGGCATTTAAGTTACCCTCCTCTAGAATCTAGCTTCAACCACAGTGCTCTGGCTATCAGAAATATTCTTGAGTAAGACTACAGTTGTTTTAACTGCCCGAGAGTATTGAGTTCGGCCACAACTGCGAATACTTGGACTCGTTCTGTGGATCACGAAATACGTTATAAAGTAGCACATAGCTAATGTAGCTTTTCTGTAACAGCCCGACAGTCTGGTCTCCTGGAGCAAACCAACGAAAAGCGTTTTTCTGCCGGGTAGAGAAAACTAGAACCATGGTAGTGAACCATGTTTCTTGCAACATCGCCGGTGAATTCAGCGCAAAACAAGGCGGGCGCTGCAGGGAGAAGACGAACGTGAGCGCTAAGCTCCCAACAATTTTAAATGAGGGTGGTTCACAAATACTACACAGGGTGTTTCAGCAAGAATGTAAGAACGTGCCGTGATCGTGAAGAATGTAAGAATAGATTTTTGAAGCATAAAGATGACATTTGCGGCATACTAATAATCATTTGCAGCGGATGTCAGGAATCAGGCGAATCGAGTTTACTAAATTCTGTGTTCAACTTCATAATGATTACAATTAGGCACCTGGTTGTAATTAAATATTTTCACTGAACATTAGTAATAGAGCTTCAGGAGTTTTCAGGATTTTAAAAACTTGATTATGATTGGCGCTATGATGTGATGCCGGCGGGTCAAACGAAAACCGTACGGTTACGCAGCGCGGAGCAACAAGCACTCGGCGTCATTCGGCGGCGCACGTTCTCTGGTCAATATGGCTACGCGCATTCCACAACTTGTCGGGACGCCTTTTTAAATAGTGCAACAGCGAGTGCATACCCCAGACATGTTTTGCCCGCTCCGCGCGGCAACGTCACACATCTACCCTTGAAAAGCGCGGTCTTCTAAGCAGGCCCTCGGCGACTGAGATAAGAAGGGCCTGAGCGTAGCGACCACTTAGAGATCTCACGCTTGAACGTACCCACTGAGGCTTTACATACGCAACCGGACACCCAGAGCATAGAGAAGTGATCGCAAGCTTTTTTACCTGTACCGCGAACATACGTGGGCTGCTAATGTACGCCACACTGCCCGCCGTGTCCTTGATGGCAAGCGAAAACAGCGGTCCTTACCATCTCTCCAGTAGCGCAGCGCCTGCCGTCAGGCATAGCGTTGATGGGCAGTCAGCTCATCTCCAAGCAGTGGCTGTATCTTCTACGTTCTAACATCATGAATCTGGCCGCTCTGAACACGGGGAAGCCATGATGATCTTCTTCTTTCTCTACCTCTTGCCAAAAAAACAAGGGAGGCATTTGGGAAGCCGAGCACCGTTGAGAATTTTAAAGTGTACTTTCTTCTTGAAACCACCATCTACTGCCCTTAAATAATATTGCATATGAAATACGTCAAATGCATTTCATGTCCTGATAACAGTGCATAACCTACATCATTTCTTTCGCACGCGCGCGACTGTTCTTTAGAGGAAGAGAAAACGAAGGCAGTGATGCCGAGGAAGGAGAAGAAGAAGAATACCACTATACTATAGTGCCTAGAATACTGGCAGTATATTCTAGGCACTATAACTATACCTTGGCCAATCCCCCCACGTGGGTATGTGCCATTATAAAGAGGATGACGAAGAAGAAGAAGAAGCAGTTCCCAACAGGAAGAGACATTCCGGTGGTTACGTCTTCAGCAGCGCCTTCATTAGTTCTAACCCAGAACCGCAATAAAGTTTGCTTCAGCGACAGTCTGCCTCCAGCGAAACGAGTGGGTTTCCGGTGCGGTCGTGTGGCTGAGTTGTGTGGGAACACAAATTTTTCATTCGTGAAAGTCCCTCCACCTGGTGGATTTTTAGTACTTTTGCTCAAACAGAAGTGTGCACGCATGTATAGAGCAGCTTTGCTCCGCGTACAAATAGACTGAAGCGTCCAAGGGGTTTGTTCTTAGCCGTGTAGCGGGGCTCTTATAGGATCCGTGCAAGTTCTCACTTCATGAGGAACGATGACAAGAGTTTCTTCAACTTCAAGGCACTTGGAATGCTGGCGATGCATAATGAGCCACTCTGAGTGGGCCCAGAACAAAACCAGTTATGCTCCTTACTTTTCACAAAGGCTGTACCTACAGGTGCGAATAAATGGGCGTTTTATGCAACAGCTCGTGTGCACAGATTTCCCAGGCATTGTTTCTCGCGACCAACTGAGCGCCCCTGTGCGGATTTGTAGTGTGAACGATGAGTGAGGTGTAAAAAAGAAACGGAACCAGCTAAATTCCGCCACGCGACGTTTCGTTAGGGGTACTTATACGTACTCTTCCCGAAGTACCCTCGGAGCGTTACCGGTAAGTATACGACTTATGAGGTATAGCAAGCGGCGAAATTAAACCGCCTAGTATGGTGCGGCCGCCATTGACAAGGGCACCCAGACATGTTCACCTCCTTTTTATTTTTCTTTCAAAGTAGGAGCTTTGGCGCCGGGGCCCTGCGCCTCTAACACCACTAGTAGCTCAGCTTTCGATACAGATCACAACTTCGCCACGTGAAAGCTCCATGGGGCAAGAACAATGCTGAGTATAGCACCGAGTCAAAGTATGTGCAGTTTGCATATGAGCAGCTATGAAACTCGTGGGCTAGAAGGGTCAGGGGTAGACGATCCGTAGCAACCCGGGCCCTACCACGACTTAGTACCGCTAGGTGGTGGCCTCAGAGAAAGTGGATCGGGTGTCATGAATTAACGAGACGTCTTTGATTTAGGACGGTTGAGAAATTCGTTGTTTATTTTTGCAGTACCAGCTTACTCTGTGCAACGCTTAGCACTTCTGGAACTCACTGATTCCAGTACGTTACAAAAATATTCTGGCACTGAATTGTTGGGGTGCTGCACACTGCATTTGTTTTTGACAGCTTCTGAAAACTGTTCGAATCTGCTCTAGACCAACACCACGTTTACAAAACAAGGAGTGCTCGTGGAAAAGCACGAAGAGTCTGTTACGGCAAAAGGGCGAAGAGATGCCGGGAAGAGATGCCGGGATAATGAATTATAGGGCATTATGGGGGTACAACAAATATGCAGTACTGAGAGGTATTTGGAAAGGAATAATGGAGCTGGGGCTTACTTTCGGGAATGCGGTTTTGTGCCTAAGGGCAGACGTTCAGTCGAGATTAGAAGTAAATCAGAGAGTTGTTGGAAGATTATCACTAGTTGCCCACGGCAAAACTAAAAATGAGGCGGTACAGGGGCATATGGGCTGGGCATCGTGCGAAGCACGGGAAGCTCAGAGTAAAATATTACATGGAGAACGCCTGAGGAAGTTGGACGATAGCAGGTGAGCAGCTAAGGTATTTAAATACTTGTACAGGAAGAGCGTTGACTCATACTGGCGGAAAAGGACTAGCAAACTATCCAGTAAGTATGCAGGACACAAGTACTGGGAAGTAAAGAGCATTAAATGACAGGCAAAAATCGCAGAAGGTAAAAACTGGATTGGTTCAATAGAAAAGCAGCCGAGTGTAGAACTATATCGAAATTGAAAGAGGCAGGTCAGGAGGGAATCGTTCTTAAATAACTCAAGAGGCTGTGCCTACTCTTTGAAGCTAGATCAGGGTGCCTTAGAACGCGGAGCTACAAAAAGAAATGTAACCAAGAAGATGACACATGTGCAGTGTGTGGTAAATCTCTAGAAACAATTATACATCTTATACTCGAATGCGATGGTATCCATCCGGATGGCGATGCAGGCACTGCCACTCTCCCTGAGGCCTTAGGGTTCAGAGATAACAATGGCCATGTGAATGAATCTACGGTAGAAGTTAACGTAACAAAAAACGATTGGAAGATTGGTGACTCAAAAGCAGAGAGGTGACATAAGGTTAGAAATGTAGTGTTGTGATGTGCACACCACACTGTCGAGGGATTTTTGGAACGCGGCGTGTCGGCAGTGGTGCGCCGGACAGCGGAGCGCCGTGCATGCCAGCCCCGCGTTTCGCGTGTGCGCGTGCGAATGGTGTGCACGAGGCAGACACGAGGAGCGGAGGGCTGACGTGTCAGCAAACCGAGGTGTAGAGGAAGACACCGCACCATAAGTCTGGTCATTCAAGCGTGGAAGTGGCAGCTGTCGGACGTTGGGTCCGAGCTGCCAGTGACTTCCCTTGAATCATCGACGCAAGACCACTGAGCCTCATTCAAGCGTGGAGGTGGCAGCCGTCAGACTTCGGGTCTGTGCTGCCGCGGACTTCCCTTGAATCAACGACGCAGGCCTGCTGCGTCCCTTTCGAGGTCCGTCCGTCCGTCCGTCCGTCCGTCCGTCCGTCCGTCCGTCCGTCCGTCCGTCCGTCCGTCCATCCGTCCATCCGTCCATCCGTCCATCCGTCCATCCGTCCATCCATCCATCCATCCATCCATCCATCCATCCATCCATCCATCCATCCATCCATCCATCCATCCATCCATCCATCCATCCATCCATCCATCCATCCATCCATCCATCCATCCATCCATCCATCTTATTGAGTGCCCAGATTACACTGGGAGGTATGTCCAGCATCAGAACACATTTACCAGGACCATTTAAATCAGCGTCGTAATGACGTTGCATGCTTTTTCATGCTATTTCTTAAAAGTACTCGCTAGCTGTTAACTAGCGGCCACCTTTATAGGTGCACTGTGAAATTAGAAAATTATTTTAGAAAATTTCGTTTACGTCTCTTTCTGTAGACCACGCTCCTTCCCAGTACACTTACCAAAAAGTAACTCCGACAGGCACATATCGTGGCGTTTTAAAAATACATAAGACTTTGAAATGACCTTGCTCATACTTTCACATTCTGCTCTAGAATGTGTTCAGATTTTGTTAACGAAGGGGCGACCTCATAAGTGCTCTGTGAAATTAGAAAACTTGTTTAAAACTTTTGCTAACATATATTCCTAAAGGCTGCACCCCCAACTGTTCCACCATCTCGTCGACAACCCTTGTTACGCAAGCGCCGCCGCACCTTTTTACGTCACAAATCGCTGTTGTTCGAACAGCATGGTGTCCTGCGCAGCTTACAATTACCACTAGATTCGAATGCTCAGGGTCAAACAGCCAAGCATTGGGGAGGAGAACCACAGTGTCTTGCCCCCCCCCCCCCCCCCCCTCCCATTACAAAAAAATATAACGTGTTACCTGTTGGCTTTGTCGCTCCTTGGGGAATTGATATGAAAGTATGTAAGACTTGAAAACCGTAAAATACACAAGACTTCAAAGACAGTCAAACAAACAGCGACAGCTCTGACAGCTTTATACCCAAACAAAAGCATCGATAACTGAGGCAGTAAGTCCTTGCGTGTTCATTAACCAAGTGCGCCGTTTGAGGGGTCAGGAGAGGGCGCGAACAGAGCGTATATACATCCTGGAGAGAAAAGCTTAACCTGCAGGGAGGAAAGAAATGTCACGAAGTGAGTATCTCTTTTGCATTTTAGTTTCTCCCTGACAAATTATGGAACAAGTGAAACGACACATAAAACAGCTGCCGCTGAACGGCTGTGGAATGATTGCTAATTCCGCAGATCTTTTTTTCAGCACTACGACCCTTCCTCATCGCAGCTGCGTTCTAAACTCAAGTGCGGAGCTTAAAGAAATCCGTTCGTGAGGACACAACTTTCGTAATGATTCTTGGGCGTGCCGTTACTGCGACTGGATGCGGTAGTTCGTAAGCCGCCGCCGCGAAAAGATATATAGCAGTAGATCTCAGCTGTGAACTGTGGTGGTCCTACTTCAAACCGTGCATTTATTAAAACGCCGTTTTTTCACGATTCTTACTGGGTATCCCGAAAAACATTCTTCAAGTATACACCCGTATACGACACTGAGATGGATAAGAAACGGTAACATAGGAAACAAACACATAACGGTTTGCACAAGTGCGACAGAGGGGCAGGTTGTGTGCGTTTTTTGTAGATGACGGCCATGGAACGGGTGCCATAGCGGAACCGCGTCACCTCGCACAATAATTAAGTCGCGAAAATAGGAAATATGTAGGCGGCTTCAGCTAAGGTAAACCAGGTTTTCTTTAAAATAGGCTCTTCGTGGTATAGCACGGTTTCTGTGGCACTGTTAACAGCCGGTGAACTAGTCTCAATAGTTAACTTCTCACTGTTGTAGTTAGACCATTAGTTACAGTTATATATTTACAGCTGGTCATTAGTAATAACCATATCACAGTCTGGAATTAGAAAAATGGAATTACTTTCGGCCCTGTGGCTCAACAAATTTCGGACTTCGTTCACGCATTTCAAACGTCGCGCTACTTTGGCAGCGCGCGCTGCTGCGCCCATCACACAAGCTGCTATCTCTTTTTTTTTTTTTTATAGCACCACCACTACCTAAGCTGCTTCACTCTGAGCGCATTTCACTCGTTCCAAGCTCAAGTAACTCTTGATGCCTGCTTTCAGCCAGGATATATCTTCCACGGAGCTGCAGATATATCCATGCATTTTGCACATATATTAGCCTTTACGTTGCCGCTGTTGAGCTGGCGCCATCTAGGAATACGCTCAGAAAGCGGTACGAAACGTAGCCTCCAAGATCTGATTCTTACCAAAGAGTTCCTTGCATGGTTCCAGGAGCTCTCTAGCACCACGCTCTCTATCAGTCAGGTGCCCTGTTTCGCAGTTTGCCACTTCATGATGCCACACACTGCTGTTTCTGCTGATTTATCGTTGATGGCATTCAGAATCATGGATAAGAGTGCGTAAAACTCCGCTCTTCATTAAAGAGTCTCTCTCTCTCTCTCACATTAGTAGAGCGTCAGGAATCACATCATTATTTGATCATTATTTGAAAACAGACTCGACAATTTTCGTCATCGGCGTCGTCAGAGGCATCCATATAGAATACATGGACTTTATTGTGAGGGGAAAGTGAGGCGTTTGTGAGAAGGTGCGGTATCATTCGGGCATAAGAGTTTGCTCTCGTTTTGCTGGAAGCAGGAGGATCGGCTATTAACAAAAGAATTGCGCGATAACTGTTCTGTTCTCTTCACTAGGTCGTACTAGGGTCCTTCAATATTATCTCACATGAAACTTCGGTCTAACACTATGAGAGATCTTTGAACGCTGCCGTCGATAAGGTAATTCTGTGTTCTATCTGTACTGAGATCAGCACGATATGGTATATGCATAGGCCTTAGAGATCATAGACCGCTCTGTTCTCCCATAGAATTCGTGCCTAAACTAAAGAATTCGTGCCTCATCGACGCTGGTGCCTTTAACTACAGGACCACACTTTCGCTGTGGCCGGTTCTGTTCCTGTATGCAACTGCGAGGTAAGAAAAGCTGTTCAAGGACCGAGCTGTTCAAGGAAGAAGTTCCTTTAGTTTGTTTCTTATTGGAAAGCACTATTCCGATGGATAAACCCCAAGCAAGATCGTGGGATGTTTGTGGGTTTGCGAAGATCTAGCGATGTTTGTGGGTTTATGCCAACTTAAAGAAATAGATAAAAGCAAATGAAATAAATATCCGCGAATGGGATTCGAACCTGCTGCGGCGCGAACAGATCACCTTCGCTGGCCACTGCACGAGAGCACTAGGCTATTTTTTTCATGGTATTTATTCTACATGGTTATGTAGAGAGGGGATATATATATATATATATATATATATATATATATATGTATATATATATATATATATATATATATATATATATATATATATATATATATATATATATATGTATATATATATATATATATATATATATATATATATATATATATATATATATATATATATATATATATATATATATATATATATATATATATATATATATATATATATATATATACCGTGAGAAGGCAGCCTTCGTAACCCCAGATGGTTTGTACGAATTTAATGGAATGCCATTTGGATTATGCAACGCCCCTGCAACGTTCGAGCGATTTATGGACACGATCCTTCGTGGCTTTGGGAAATCTGCATGTGCTACCCGGATGATGTCATCATTTTCGGCAAGACCTTCCAAGAGCACAATGAAAGACTCCATATTGTTCTCGAATACATCGGATCGGCGGGACTCATTTTGAACTCAAAGTGCCATTTTGGGGACCGGCAAACTCTAGTTCTTAGCTTCATTGTCAACCAGGATGGTATCAGGCCGGATCCGCAGAATATCGCTGCAGCACGAGATTTCGAACCTCCACGCACCCTGAAAAGCCTTCGGAGCTTCCTCGGACTCTCTTCATATTTTCGTATCTTCATTGCTGGCTTTGCGCAGGTTGCCCATCCCCTCACTTCTCTTTTGCATAAGGATTCGCAGTTTGTGTGGTTCCCGAATGCGACTCCTTCTTCCATCTGCTGAAATCTTCTGTCACTTCAGCACCACTCCTGCGGCACTTCGACCCTTCTGCTCTGACGGAGATCCACACTGACGCCAGTGGCGTCGATCTTGGGGCGGTGCTTGTCCAGCTGCACGGTGGGGCTGAGTACGTTATTGCCTATGCCAGCTGCACGTTAACAAAATGTGAGTGCAACTACACTGTCACCGAATTGGAGTGCCTCGCCGTTGTGTTCGCTGTGCACAAGTTCCGACCGTATCTATATGGACGTGCTTCACTATTGTCACGGACCATCATTCTCTATGCTGGCTCATCGGCCTTCGCGATCCATCTGGTCGTCTGGCACGCTGGGCATGGCGCCTACAAGAATATGACTTTGCTGTTTCCTACAAAAGTGGGCGCCGTCACAGTGATGCAGACTGCTTGTCACGCCTCCCATTGCCGACCTCGGCCAATGATGAAGACGGTTTCGAAGGATGCTTAGTCTCGTTCGAGCTGAGCCGACGTTCCCCAGTATGGCGACCTTTGGCCGAGAGCAACGTAGCGACCACTCACTGCAGCCCCTTATAGAAGCGGCAGAAGGACGAGTAGATTCGACCCCATTTATTATCAAAGATGGTATTTTGTTCAAGAAGAACTACTCCGTCGATGATGCTGCCCTGTTTTTGGTCGTCCCGAAAAGTCTCCGCGCGCAAGTTCTGCACGCTATGCACGATGACATCACATCTGGTCATCTAGGCTTCTCTCGTACCCTCCACCGAATTCGCCAGTGCTTTTATTGGCCGCAAGTTTATAAGACCACCAAGCAGTACGTCGCGAGATGTGAACGATGCCAACGCCTTAAGGCACGAACCACCACGACGGCCGGTCATTTGCAGCCTGTCAAACCACCCACTTCCCCTTTTGAAAAGATTGGAATTGACCTGCTTGGTCCTTTCCCAAAGTCTTTAGAGGGACGCCGTTGGGTGATTGTATGCGTGGACTATCTTACCCGATACGCCGAAACCGCTGCTCTCGCTACTGCCAAGGCTGATAATGTTTTGTCGTTTCTTCTCCACTCTGTTATTCTTCGCCACGGCGCACCCCGTGTTATAATAAGTGATCGTGGACGCCAATTTACTGCTGATGTCGTGGAAGATATGCCCCGGCTTTGTGGATCAGACTACCGGCACTCTATACCGTACCACCCGCAGACCAACGGTCTTACCGAACGCACCAACTGCACCCTGACAACTATGTTGTCCCTGTACGTTTCGTATGACCATCGCAACTGGGACGCCGTGTTGCCATATGTGACGTACAATTATAACACGGCAAATCATGAGGTCACCGGGTATTCTCCCCTGTATTTGCTATATGCCCGAACTCTCCGCGTTTTCCTCAATAACATCTTCCCGTTTTCCCTCAACGACAACGCGTCCGTTGCCCAGATACTCTGCCGTGCCGAAGAAGCCCGTCGTATAGCCCGTTTACGTACACTGGCCTCTCAACGCCGCTCAAAAGAGTACTACGACCTACACCATCGTGCAGTCACTTACTCTCCTGGAGACTTTGTCTGGCTTTGGACGCTAACCCGCAGGCGAGGATTATATCAGAAGTTTCTGTATAAGTACGATGGCCTCTTCGTCGTGTTGGACCGATTGAACGATGTGAATTACGTCATCGCCAAGGTGACGACGGATAAACGCCGTTCCCGCAAGACACAAGTCATTCATGTGGCCCGCTTGAAGCGTTGCCAGCGTCGATCTGCCTGACTTTCTCGAGGACAAGAATCGTCTGCCCACGGGGAAATTGTTACGCAGCGTAGCGGCTTACTCAGGACTTGGAGGAAGAAGAGGGAGGCGCGCGCAGACTGATCTGGTCTCTGAGCCGTTTGCGGCCAGCTGTGTTCCGTCCAGCCTTCACCTATATAAAACCCATTTCATCCGCTACATTATGTATATATATATATATATATATATATATATATATATATATATATATATATATATATATAGCGAAGTATACGCTTCGTTAAAGGAAACATATTTATTCAACTCGACGTTTCGATCGGAAGACCGATCTTCTTCAGGAGTGATTTTACATTGTTAATGCATCCCCTTTTATAGGGGTGGGCACAGAACAGGTAAGTGGGAAACACAAAGCACATAGCAGAAAAATACGCATAAAAATTATTGCATGATTTGGCGTGTTCGGCATATCTTTCAGTTTTATTTCCCCGCTTGGCTGCTACAACGCTGTTCTTCGGAACGTAAAATGCGAGCAAAACCATTGGCCTACTCACGTGCCTGCTCGTCGAAACGCGATAAGAAGGGGTGACGTCCTTAAGAAGGAATAGCCTAGCAGACGACGGCCCCAGCTGAGCGTGCTTTGTGAGCATGCGCTTAGCCTCATCCTATTTCCAACTTCGCTCCGTCATATGGCGCTGACGAACAGAAAAGTCGCCGCTCGCGCACGCCAGCTAAAGATTTGGGCGCCTGTACTGTCAGCGTCGAATGAAACACGAAAAAGGCAATACAGTAACAACAAAACGAGATGGCTTTAGTTGAGTCAGACGTAGCCGACTTTCAGTTCGATGGCGTGAAGACCACTGCAAGGAAGCGTATTTCTTCTTCTGTTACAGCTGTTACCGAATATATATCTGCGCGTCACATTCATCCCGCACTGTCTTGCTTGCGACCTCGGCTACACGATGAGCTGGTTATCTGAGCGGTTTATTATCTCTATAGCATAGTATGCAACTAAAAAAAACTGCAGTTGGTAACACTGCGCCACGGTCTGCGGCGTCCTTTATTACTCCACTGGCCAATAACAACAGTAAATAAAATCAGCTTTTTAATGGTTGTCTATATTAAACAAGCCACGTATAAAAATTCTAGAGCTTATAATTTTTTCTTGTGAGTAGCTCCTTGTTTAAAAGTTTATAAATAATGGACTACTTTTCTATCGTGGAGGAATTCTGTGCGACAGTCCTGAAAGTTGTATCCTAATAGCGCGTCACGCCACCATAATGAACGATGCGGTCGGAAGTGGCGAAGAGAAAGACGAAGAGGGTAGTACTAAAAACTTTTATTGACAGAGGATTTGGGGTGCGCGGGCCCTTGGGCAGGGCTCCACTACACTCAAACGTTCACGTTCCCGCGATTCATGACGCCGGCAGCCCGGTCCACGGCGGTCGTCTGCACGGCCGGGTCCTCGGAGCGCAGCAGGGTCTCCCAGTCCTCCCAGCTGGTGGGTTGCTCCAGACCCCGCGGGGAAGGATCCGCCGGGCATTGGAATAGAATTAATCTGGGCGGGGTGGCGGTAGGTGGTTGCAGAGGGTGCAAGAGGGGTTGGTGAGGGTTCGATAGTGGCGGGACTTAATATAAGAAGATGGGAGGGTTCACGTCCGGAGGTGGCGCCGTAAGGTTTGGTGGCAATTGTCAAAGGAGGGGTGAGCGTTTGAAGGCGCCTGGCACTAGCGAATGGGCAGCGCCTTTCCCTCCTTACCACTTGCTTCCCTCCCCACGCAAATTATCTATTAGCTGTCAATGTTTTCGAACCCGGTCGCGGTGGCCGCGTTTCGATGAAGGCGAGATTAAAGATCCCCAGGTGGTCAAAATTATCCCGAAGCCTTCTACTGGGGCACCTATTTCTCCCTTTCTTCTTTCACTCCTGCTTTCCGATTCCTTCCCTCACGGCAGAGCTGTGGTGTCCACCGAGAAGTGAGACAGTTCCCACACTAATTGATGCTGCCCACGCGCGTTCTCCGCCGCGGTGACTCAGTGGTTAGTGCACTCGGCTGCCGAGCCCAAGGACGTGGTCCCGTGAGCTGTGATGCCATTGCATGTCAAAGATCCCCAGGTGTCCTAAATGGGTTTGACGAATTTCATGGCACTCGACAACTGTCTAGTAAACAAATCAGCGTGTTTAAAGCCATGTTTTAAAAGTTAATTAATTTCAACTGACCATTAAAGTGGGCAGAACGAAGAATACTGGCCAGTACTTTAACTTTTAAACCATTTACTTGATTCCAATGCGGCAGACCGCTTTTCTTTAATTGATCCGTTTTAGCTGCGACAACCTGTATAAGGACGCACGGACAGACGGATGGTACGGTGTGCGATGTCAGCGCACGTTAAAGAACCCCAGGTGGTCGAAATTTCCGGAGCCCTCCACTACGGCGTCCCTCATAGCCTAAGTCGCTTTGGGACGTTGAATCCCCATAAACCAAACCGCTTGTGTGGTACAAGGCACACCCTTTCAAAGAGGGCAGTGACGAGCGGCGTTCTTTTTGCGCGTTTTTTTTTCTAATCTTCGTGTTCTCAGAATCCGTGGTTCCATGCAATAAGCGCTGCATATTTATTTAAAATAACGGTAAAGTATGCTAAGGCTACCCTTGACTGCGTGTTCTCCCACCTTCTATACTACCTATCATCCAGTCGTCTTTTACTATTTTCTATACAGATACAGTATTCCTTTTCTACTATCCCTTTTTCCCAAGGTGTCCGGAAGGATAAATATAGTAGTTAGGCCCTCTTTTTTGTACCTGGATCTGCGACGCTGAGAAACTGTGGCTGCGACATCCTGAAGGAAAAAAAAAAGGGAGGGGGGCACAGTGACGGGGGGCCAGGCGCGCCGACTTGACCGGGCAACTTGCTCAGTGCACTCGGGACAGCGAGAACAAAGTGGCGTTCGCTGATTGCAGATGAGGAGGTAATGACAGCCCCATGTGCACCAACCGTTAACACAGCAACATCCGTGGGCTCAAGGCAGTTACGTGGTCCATGGAGTGCAAGTGCGCGCTTCCGGGCTCCCGCTGCGGGCTCGAGCCGCCGTGCTGTCGTCCTGTCGTTCGCCACCGACGCGGCCGGTCGGCTGCACGCTTGTTCAAATTGACCATTGCATGCACTCATACGCTTGAATTACCGGGAGTTTTCTTCCATGGGCATGTATACGGGATTTCAAAAAGACCAGTGTCTGCTCGAATAAGCCAGAAGATTGATTCAAGCGTTTTCGCGATTCCACAGTCCTTGCTTGTTATTTGCCTAGTTTTTTTCCCCTGTATAGTGAATTAAAAGTTCTATTTTGTGCGCAAATATCTAAAAATGCCCATTCGCATTTATACAGTCGAGCCAACACCTATCGAAACCGGATATTTCCGATTGTTGGCTATATCGAACACACTGATTATCCCCTAGAAACTCATGTGTGAAAGCGAACTACAATTTCGACGATCATTCGGTATATCGAACTGCGCGCCGTGATCACTTTTCGCGCGCAGAAACAAGTCGGTTGTAGGGCCTTGGGCACCTGCTGGCAAGGGCGTCCGCAGAATTTTTTGCAGGGGGGGGGCCCCATTGGTTGTTGGCGCCGGAGGGGGGGGGGGGGCATGTTCGTAGCAAAAAGGCACTATTTGCGGTATGAATTTATTTATTTATATATAAATAAAAAATAAGTGAAATACACACATGAAATAAAAATTACAAACAGCAAATTAAAGTGTGGCTAGGAGAGATACATTGCAGTTTATCAACGAAGAAACAATTAAAATTAATAAAAAATCCAAAAATATACTGTCACTTCGTGGAGAAGAGTGCTCAGTATTGCTGCATACGGGTTCTCGACTCACCCGGATTGATGACCAGCACACAGCACAATATGGTCACAAACACGCAACTACAGTCACTCAGTCAGTCTTCCTTGAACAGCAACTGTAGACTCCACGGATTTTTCTGGGCTAATTGCGTGATTACACGGGTGATAAATTCATTTCTGTGCTTCATTACACGCTCTCGGTGCACACTCGTCACACACATTGATTGGAAAAACGGTTGAACGCGCACGTTGAAAACAAAAGATGTCTATACATACAACGAAAACTTATTTACAAGATAAATGCACGCTCGCAGCTTCATACACCTCGCTCCATCTTGCTCGCGCATCCGCACAGTCGAGCAACCGCACGCACACTGCTCGCCGCTCGTAGTTTTCTCGTCCACTGTCTTGGTTGTTCTCAGCTTCGTTGACAAACGGCCACTAAAAGCACCGAAGCACAAATACAGAGGCGCGCACACGTGCAAGGGCTTACTTCCGTGCGACTTCCAAGGGGAAGGGACACTCGCCACTCCGGTAGGAAAATTTGTTTTGTGTGTTTTTATGGGGTTCAGAGCCCCAAAACGACTCAGGTTATGAGGAACGGAGTAGTACAGAGCTCCGGATAATGTCGACCACCTGGGTCTCTTTACCGGGCACTGACCTCGCACAGTACACGGGCGCTGTTGTCATTTGAGGCCCAGCCAGAGGTGACAGGCGAGCCAGGCAGGCGCCATCGGGCTGCGTTGACCAAAGGCGCTGGTTTTCGGAGAAGACGCAAGGGACGCTGGTGTGGGGGCGCCTCTGGAGACTGCGTCGCCGTGAACAAAAGATGCTAATCTCCTTTGCCGAAGATTCTGAAAGCGGCGCTTCTACCGCACTGCGCTCTCCCGTGGATCGGAGGCACAGCGAGCGGCGGCGGCGCCAACTGATCGCCCGCTTGCCCATGAGCAGCCCGACAAAGCGGGGGTGGACACGGCTGATTTGTCTTTCCCTCCTGAAGAATTCATCGGTGGCCGGCATAACGAAGGCGAAAACAAGATGCACTGTGCACTGTCTGCCTCCGTGTCGCTATCTGTCTAGAGATCAAAGAAACAGGCACCCATTTCAAGACGGCTTGAAACACATGCTCGCCGGTGCCGCTGTATGTCTGCAACAGGTCGGCCTTCAACAGAGCTAACGATGGCGTGGTTTGAAAACGGCATAAAGACGCGTGCCCGGACGCGGCATTTCGCAGATGTGACCCAAAGCGTGGAAGCGGAGCTGCTTTTACCCTTTTGGCTGAGCCCACCACGGCCCCTGGCGTGCGGCCATCACTCACGGTTCGAGGGAGTGATTTTCCAGGGGGGTGCAGCCGCCCCCCCTTGCCCCCCCCTCCGGACGCCCATGCCTGCTGGTAGTGCTAGCGCTTTGAAATTGGGTGACGAGGTGGACGTGGGATGTGCTTGAGAGTGGCCTTCGATCTCTTGTAGTCCTTTTCCACGCCCCATCACAGTTGGTAATGCCAGCCGAACTAAAACGTAACGGCAGCCCTAGTCTGGCGTGTTTCGCTGCTGAAGGTGTTGCGGAAACCAACTGTAACTTAATTTTAATGAGTGGTTATTTTATGTATAGTGGTTATAGTGGTAACAGGATTATACATCTTATAATAGGCAGTGGGTAATTCCAAAGCAACGTCTTCCGCAGATTCATTACGAGGCAGGTTAGGCCTACCAATGCGTCATTAGCGGTGCGCTGCAAGAACACCGGCCGGCGGCACGTCCCTGCAAGAAGCGCGTGGCTAGCGTGAGTGCAGTGTATTTTTGCTTGTAAGTTACAGATAAGCTTATCTATTGTCATTCTGATGCATCTAACTATCGATATATCGAACTATTTCGTGATCCCCTTGGAGTTTGATGTATCAGTGTTCGACTGCATACAAATTTTTTATTTCATATTTCACAAGTATTCCACGAATCTTGCTTTGGATTCGGCTCCCTCAGAGCTGAGCCATCGTTGCCACCTGGCCGCTCCACCTAGCACCTCCGGCTGGGAGGAGCTTCTGTCCAGCTCCGACCCGCAAGATCAGCTTGCGCTGGTTGAGCGGGCCGAGGAGGCAGCAAGAACCAATATGGGATCCTGCACCTAGGAACACCACCTGCTGCTCAAGACCCCAACCCATAAATCCCGTCCCATTTTGCGGAATAAAGTTTTGCACTACTTTTGTAGTACTTGCTTTGGACTTCCCTTGCTTTAAAAGAGGTGCCGCCTGCGACTCTGATTCGTGTATGAGGCTTATTGCGAATCTTCCGAACACTTTTGGGTTTAAGCACTATTTCTTTCCACCCGCTCCTTACTACTTGATACCTTTTGTGCCTCTAAATAGAACTCCCTATTTCGAATGACCGCGTTTCGATTGCATTTAGCTTTCATGAACTGTTCATGTTTCGTCACGTACGTCAAGTACACGTTTTCAGGGTAGGTAGATAGATAATAGCACCCCCTTTATATCTGACCTGTGCTCATTGTCACCTGACTATTAATTCATAAGCCGCCGCGGTGGCTCAGTGGTAATGGCGCTCGGCTGCTGAATCGAAAGACGCGGGTTCGACCCTGGCCGCGGCGGTCGAATTTCGCCTCCATCGAAATTCTAGAGGCCCATGTACAGTGCGATGTTAGTGCACGTTAAAGAACCTCAGGAGGTCGAAATGTCCGGAGCCCTTCACTACGCCATCCCTCATAGCCTGAGTTGATTTGGGATGAGCCCCCCTAAACTAGAGTTCCTGTATAGCATATACAGTAACTCTACCCTAAACCAGAGACATATTAATTCATAACATCTATATTCTGTTGTGCCGGCGCCCACATTTCGCTGGCTGGCCTCTCTGGAAACCAGCGCTGCGCGCCCTCCGTCGCTCAAAGCAGGCCCAGACTCTCTCGGACATGTCGCGGCTTGCAGCGTGAATCATTCCGCCTCGCCGGCGCCGGCGCGGACCCTTCCTCCTCCCCCTCCTCTCCGTCGGCTCGAACACTTGCGGCGCTCCGCCGGGAGCCTCTCAACCATTCGTCTAATTTGAACAGTGCCGTGACCTGATTGGAGGATTTGAACGGCTGGCTGCCTCAACGGACACCGGCGGCTTTAAAAACGGAGCCGCGCTGAACCAACACCCTCTAGAGAGGGTGTTGGCTGAACCCGAGCAGCAGACGGGCAGCAGAAGAGCCATCACGCTGGAGCTACGCTCGCCGCCGGGGCCGCCCTTCTTCTTTGTGCTAGCCCGTGGTGCTCTTGGCCCTTGTATCATGTAAAAGCCCTTGTACATACTGTACATAAAAGTCCTTTGACTCACCGTCGCCTCGACCGTGTCCTGGCTCGGGCACCCAGTCCCAACAATTCTTTGAATTCATTGTGCCAATTTCAATCTCCATAGCTAATTAAACTATATTATCTCGCTCTCCTCCATAAATCCTCTTATCCCCTTGTTTTTACTTTCTGAAAATTGACCGCACTGTCAGTAGTTTTAAATCCCAGAGTATTTTGGATCTTTGTGGTGGGCTCATGCATAGAAAACTGGAGGTGCTCATCACACATACTTATTATACGCGCGCCCTGTCGTTTTCTTGTCTTGCAATATTGAACGTGGTATTAATTTTTGTTGCACGTGGTATTAATTTTTGCCGGCAGCATTTCGTTGTCAAGCACCTAGCCCTAGCCTAGAAAAAAAAGCGCTTCCCTTAGAATTACGAAAAAAGTTTCCCTTTCAATTATTTTTTATATTGAACTTTAACGTCGGTTGGCCAGGCATTTTCTTTCGCCATAGTAAACATTTCTGAGTCTCGTATTTTCTTTTTCAAGATTAAACCTGCTATCTCTTCCTTCCCCTTGACATTATTTGCGAGCAGTCGAGCTCTCCTCCATGTAGTATACTACAACAGTACTATCCGGGCCAGTTGGTACATGATCTCACGGGACGAAGAAAGAAGACACGCGCACACACATAATGCCCTATGTTTCAATATCCCGGCGTCTCTTCGTCCCTTTGCCCTAAGAGCCTGTTCATGTTTTTCCGTGTATATCTGCCCTTCGTTTAGCCATATCCCGAGGTATTTGTATTCGGCCACTGTGGATATTTCGTGGCCTTGTGTTGTAAGCACCTGATCAGTTGCAGCGTTAAAAATCATCACACCTGATTTAGTTGCGCTAAAATTGAATCCTAGAGCGTCTCCATCTCCACAGCAATTAACCAAAGTTTGTAAATCTTCCTGGCTATCTGCTAACAGCACAGTATCGTCCGCATCCATTAAACCCGGGAGTCGCTGCTTAAATACATTTCCGCCTAATCTGTACGACAGATTATAACCTAGATTACTTTCTTCTAGCCTTCTTTCCATATTTATCACGTAGGGCATGAACAGCAGCGGTGATAGAGGACAACCTTGCCTTAATCCTTTGTGCACCCCCAAAGTTGTGGTACTTTTTTTCCCTGCCCATGTAATTTCAACTTCATTATCTCGGTAGATTTCCTGTAGAAAATCAATTACCTCATGACCGATACCTAAATATTTCAATATGCTCCACAGGAGTTCCCTGTTAACGTTATCGTATGCACCGCTTATGTCCAGAAAGGCTAAAAACAGAGGTCTGTTTTCCGCCTTAGTTCTATGCATTGGGTAAGCACCAACAGGCTATCATCTAAGCGCCTACCCCTTCTGAACCCATTCTGAAGTTCTCCGAGTATCCGATTACCTTCTACCCATGACTGCATTTTTAATTTCACCGCCTGCATTGCCAGCCTGTACATAACAGATGTTATCGTAATCGGACGGAAGGATTTTATGTTCATCTTATCTCCTTTCCCTTTATAAATCAAATTCATTTTACTCTGTCTCCAGCTGTGCGGAATTTCCTGATTCGTTATGACTGTCTCCAATGCTTTTATCAGCGCTTCCTTGCTTCTTGGGCCAAGTTCATTAATCAGCTTAATTAGAATTTCGTTTATCCCTGCGGATGTGGTTTTAGGAATATTCGCTTCCGCCTTTTCCCAGTTAAGACTAGTCAGTTCTAAGCTGTTCTCTATTGTGCTGTCCTGTGTTGCCGCCTCACTTGGGGAGATTACCCCATTGTCGTTGCTAAAAGACGCAGCTATAAATGACGTAATGTAGTTCACAGCATCGTCTCCCTCTAAACATTTTCCCTCAGCATCTATAATCTGTTCCTGCGTTCTTTGATTTGTTTTTCCCAACCAACTTATATGGTTCCAGAATTTTCTTGGCCCCCCTTTATTTGCCTCGCTAACTTCAGGAGAAACGAGCCCTCTACCGGGGAGGGCGGCATAGGAGGACTTGGACTCGCATAGCTAAGTCACGGCCATGGCCTTCTCTTGATCGCTGTATACGACCGCATTTTCGGTGATGTCTTGCGCTACTTCGCAGCAGACAGCACCAAGCAGAGATGATTTGCTCACCAATTTAGCACAGCTGGGTTTCTCCGCTGGAGACAAGATGGCGCTACGGATGCCGCTGCTGCGAAGCTTTTCGGTTTTGGTTTTCCGTCGCTGCAGACGATGGGGATTTCCAAATAATTCTGACCGAATCAGACAAGTACCCCACCTAAATGTGGTATAAAATAAAACTAACCTCTGTGCGAAATTTGAGCCCGAACAAATGTGTGGTTAGGCCGAGAGAATTTTTTTTTTCAATTTTCTTTGATTGACGCAACACGCGATATAATATCGCGTGTTGCGTAAATCAGAGAAAATCGAAAAAAAATTCTCTCGGCCTAACCGCACGTTTGTTCGGGCTCAAATTTCGCACAGAGGTTAGTTTTGTTTTATACCACATTTAGGTGGTGTACTTGTCTGATTCGGTCAGAATTATTTGGAAATCCCCACCGTCTGTGGCGACGGAGAACCAAAATCGAAAGACTTCGCAGCCATGGTACGCGTGGCGCCATCTCGTAGCCACCGGAGAAACGAGCCCTCTACCGAGGACGGCTGCGCGGGTGCGCGGTTTATTTTAAAAGAACTTACTTCACCACGTTATCAATGTTGGACATAGAAAACATTGTTTGCACAAAAATTGCCGCAATTTCAACGAGTTCTGTTTCTGTCTATCGCAATAAAGTGTTGTCATGTTCGCTTCGCGTCGTCTGCTTTCGTTTTTCTGTTACTGGCTACTGTTTGTCGATGTCGAACTTTAAATGCAGTTAACGTTAATTGTATTTTAAGGTGAAACAGCGGGCAGCTGCTGTGCCACGCCGTCTGAGTTAATGTTTTGTTCTGGTTTATTTTTAGAGAGGAGGCCTAGGGTGCGGAGCAGCGGAGCTGCGCGATCTTTCGCCAGACAGGATTTGGGTGGCCCTGAAGAGGGCCGTTTATGGAGCAGTGCTTCAGGCAGTGTTGAGCTCAGCACTCGATGTGGCCGCCGTTTGCTTGAATGCATTTCTCAATGCGCTTTACGTATGCTTTGAAGGCGTTCTCCCGCATAGAGTCATCAATTTTGGTGAATGCATCCTCAATGCGCACTTTCAGATTGTCAACAGTGCTCAGTGTCCCTGCGCTGTATACGATCTACTTCACGAAACCCCATACGAAGAAATCGCATGGCGTGAGGTGAGGTGAGCGTGGAGGCCAGGGCATATTTGGGGATCCGCGACCCATCCATCTTTGAGGAAAATTCTGCTCCAGCCACTTGCGAACCTTTGCCAATAATGGGCTGGTGCGCCGTCATGCTGATAAATGCAGACTTCTTTCTGCATATGGTTCGCGCTGAGTTCCGGCAGGAACTCACTTTCCACATCTCCAAGTAACTGTCCGCGTTGACTGTATCATCAAAGAAAAACGGCCTCCAAATGCCGCACCACACTGCTATACCGGGGGAGTGCACGGGACGTGTCATGACGAACTCAGGGTTCTCTCGAGACCACATCCGTGTGTTCTGCCGGTTCACCGCGCCGTCAAGGTGGAACACGGCCTCATCAGTGAACAGCAGAAACTGCAGATGGCCAGGGTCGGCAGCAATTCACTGTTGTTCTTCTCTGCAGAACTGCAGCCGCCGCGTCAGGTCGTCGTCGGTAAGTTCGTGCAGCACACGAACTTTATATGGCCACATTCCTCTTCTCCTCCGGGCGCGGCTCACTGTCGAGGCGGCTGTTCCGAACATTAGCGCAGCGCGCCTGCATGACAGTTTTGGATCAGATTCAAATGCGCCTTGGATGGCATCTCCAATGCCCCCGCGGGAGCTCCCGGCATCGAATCTTCGTGCCCTTGCTACGCTTCCCGTACTTTGAAACTTTTTCAGCCACCTTTGCAAGCACGAGCGATGGGGCGGCCGACGATGAAATGTCGCCCTGAATTGCTTCCGCACGAAGCGAAGAGAGTTCGACTCACATAGCCAAGTCACGGCCATGGTCTTCTCTTCATTGCTGTATGCCCGCATTTTCGACGATGTCTTGCGCTTCTTTGCAGGAAAGAGCACCGAGCAAAGGCAATTCTCGCACCAGCTTAGCACAGCTACCGCCGGTGACAGAAAAACGAAAGCAGACGACGCGAACCGAACATGACAACACTTTATTGCGATAGACAGAAACAGAACTCGTTGAAATTGCGGCAATTTTTGTGCAAACAATGTTTTCTATGTCCAACATTGATAACGTGGTGAAGTAAGTTCTTTTAAAATAAACCGCGCACCCGCGCAGCCGTCCTCGGTAGAGGGCTCGTTTCTCCGGTGGCTACGAGATGGCGCCACGCGTACCATGGCTGCGAAGTCTTTCGATTTTGGTTCTCCGTCGCCACAGACGGTGGGGATTTCCAAATAATTCTGACCGAATCAGACAAGTACCCCACCTAAATGTGGTATAAAACAAAACTAACCTCTGTGCGAAATTTGAGCCCGAACAAACGTGCGGTTAGGCCGAGAGAATTTTTTTTCGATTTTCTCTGATTTACGCAACAGTCGGTAGCTACTTGTGAAGCTGAAACCATCGTTCGGTGGCTGAAACCGAAGCAGAAAGTTCAGAGGAGAAGGATTTCGCGATAAATTATTTACTGAGCGTAGGCAAATTATCGCGTAGAGCGTTATTGTCGTTATCATCACCGATCAGCCAACCGTAGCTAACGCCTCTGGCGGCAAGCACCAGAAGCTGATCGCCGTGGTTATTGTTTTGACAGGTCGTCCAGCAATATGTTTATTGTTTTCACATTCCATTTTCCATGCCTGATGTTCGCGCACAGTAGTTACGGGGACGCATATTTCTCGCCTTTGTCAAGCTGTATCGCTACCTTGCTGATCCAGAACAAAAAAAACTTAGCCACATTTATGTCTCCAGCGTAGGCACCTGACGGCTGCTGAGGCATGAGTTCCGATACTCGGGCTGGTGATTGCAGCCAGAGTTCAATTGAACCCCCAGATAATTCTGCGTGCCCGAAAACCATACCCCTGTGCAGTCTGGTAGAAGACGGCCTCTACCTCGGTGGTCGTGATGCGGCGGAAGACGAAGACCTTATTCAGGGCTTTGGCATCACGCATGTTCTCACGGTCGACACGTATCGGGTAGATTTCGAGGGAAATGTCGTCTGCTTGTACCTTTACGCCGAAGACCGGGCCGAGGAAGACTTGCTCAGCCGCTTCAATGAGGCCTGTGATTTCATTGAAAAAGGGCAGCAAACTGGCGCATGCCTTGTGCACTGGTGAGTTGGCCTTTGAGGCTTGTTTCATTAAATGCGCGCTTGCTTCATGGAAGCGGCGTAACTGCCATTTGTACTTGTTCCAGTCGCTTCGGTGTCTCGAGGAGCGCTACGCTGGTGGCCGCTCACCTCATGCGGAAATATGCCTTAGATTTTACTGAGGCGCTGCACAAGTTGAAGGAAAGGCGCTCCTGCATTGGGTATGTGATGATGACAAATGAACTGATCTTATGTCCCGCTTAGGCTTTCTGTGATTGGACAACATGGTAATTTTGCTTTCTCTGCGCGCTAGCAGGTTTAATTGTTTAATTAACTAGACAACGCCTGTGTACTGTAAAATGGGGTTAAGCACTGTCTGCTGCATGCTGCCACATTGCAGCTTATTTTTGTTCATAATTTTTGCGCGACAGGTTATGCTTACCTAAAAGAACAAGCAATTGCTGAATGTATGAAACACATTGGAGGAAATGCATGGCCATCAGTACTCTCCACGGTGCTGTGAAGCATGCATGCATATAGAGCACTCATTAACATGTGATTGGCCATGCACTGTCATACCTTCCATTTGAAAGAGTCAAGTGAAAGGTTGCACAGCTTATCTTCACATATTGCAAGGAACACCTACGGCAACATGCTCCTGGCATTATGTTTCATTCATTAAGGTTACTGAATATATGTGCTGCTGCCCTTCATTGCAGGCAATTAACACACAACAAATATGGTAGCAAGACAACTAGTGTAACAGTGGTAGCATGGACTTTCCTCCAAAAAAAATGGCATGGGTTGTTACAACATGACTTTGTGTTCATTCATGTGGCATTTGTGTGTATGTGCATGCACCTCTGCCATGACAGCTGACCTGGAGGTGCAGTATAGAGTACTTAGCTAGCAGCTTTCTCAAGCACAGTAGGTCCCCTTGACTTCTGTGCATTGTCTGCCATACACCAGTCCATGCAGAGTTTCAGGTGTTCATGAGGAGTCAGTGTAGTGCATTGCTTGCACTTTTTATGGTACACATCCCAGTTGAAATGAATAAGTACTGTGGTACCCATGCTGTGTCATCTGCCATGAATAGCCATGTTTTCTGTCTTGCAATTGTGCCATTTACATTGGGCCCAGAAGCCGGTCAAACTCATCAGAGCTTTTTCTTCTGGTGTCCTCTGCCTTTTGTTCCGGCAAAATAAAGATTGATTGATTGATTGTCATTGTTGCATTTATTGCTGTAGTACTTAAAAAGGTCTTGCAACACTCTCAACTATTGGTTCATTCTTTTGTTTCTATCAGTCTGTTGGTACATTTTGTGACTCAGGCAGGCATCACGATGACCTGCCTGCATACTGAAATAAAATGCCATCATTGGCTGCTTTTATCATATGAAAGGAGATCAAAAGTATCTCCTTGAGTGTTCTGTCAAGAAGGACAGTAAAAAAGATGCATCATGTTATTACCTGGTTGGCTGGTGACAATGCACATTGTCATTCTTTTTGTGCTGCCCATGTAGCTTCCAGCATTCTAGCGTGCCATGGCCCTGAGTATCCTCGATGTAGAAGTGAGCATTCCACCCCAGTCGAGCTTCATGGTCCCCGTAGGTGGAGTAGAGGCCAAGAACATTGAAAGCATCATCGAAGGGGAGAGAGATAGAGGAGTGAGGAAGTCTCGGAGGCAAGGAAATGGCAGCGCTAACAAAGAGTGTTGCCGGGCCTCTGCTGCGGTGCTTGGCAAAAAATATGACGTGGAAGCTAATCTGGAGGCCATTATAGACTAAAGAGATTTGGTGTGCAGTAGTAAGCCTGCTTAATTGTACTTGATAAATATTCAGCTTGCAAACATGTTCCAGTTCTATCAGTCACCTGTGCACTGACTACATTAAAATGGGAAACACTTTCATCACTGCATCATTATTAGCAAGTGCAGTGTCATCATTTGTAGCTGACAGCACAGCGTGATGAATGCATAGTCTGCATTTTTGAACCAGCGAGTGTGCATGCACCGTGAGACTGTAGAGGTGGCCCCTGCACAGCATTGCAGTGAGTGCTGTAATGCTGTACAGGAAGTTCAAGGAACAAAATTATGAAAACTTGTTGTAGGCTTGCTAGTGAAGTGGTGGTGTATGCTGTAAGGTGCAGAGAAGAAGCAATGAGAATGTCCATGTGACATTTTGTTGCAGTCATATGATAATACCCTTCATTACCTTTTTTTTTGCCGTTGGGAATCTGGATACATGCGGCATTGCACTGCCTGCAAGGTAACCTTATGAATTGCCTGGTGTAGTAATAGACCCTTTGCAAAACTCTCCGTGAGTCAGCTTTCCTGCATAGCAAAAACCCTTTTACTATGGCGGCGTGGCCCATCCTAAGAGCAGAGGTTGGGTGGAACACAGAAGACTTCTATTTCAAATTGGCATAGCTGCGTTTCACCCTACCTTTGCAATACTGTGGCAGTAAAAATCTAGCACTGCAGCCATTATCTGCCTCCAGTACAGGTTTAGCCAACATGGAAAGAGACTTCACTGTGCAGAGAAGCTGACTTCCAGATTTTTGCAAAGGGACCATAGGCAGTAAGCACTAAAGCGGCTGTGCAAGAGGTTTTGAAATTCTGCCATTTTTTTTTTAGTTCTTGTTTTTCAAGTTATGTGGAGGTAAATGCAAAAGGAATTCTGGAAATTTTATGTAAACACGTGCTCTTTAGTCAAGAAAGTTCAGAATACTAGCAGATGAAAAATTACCTTTAATGCACACTTTGGTGTTTTCATGGCAAATTAGTGCCCCGCAGTAATGCATAGCATGTATGGAAAGGACATTATAAAGATATAGCCGCCAGGCGTTCATGACATGTATCCTTCCTCCTTGATGCGCTCACTGCTGTGTACTGTTATTTTTTTTTATAATAGTCATTGGCTTGATACTAGCTTTAGTAAGTGGGCTTTGCAGCAACATACAGGTGCTTTGCAGGGGTCGCCAAAAGGGAGGTTTGGAGGAAAAAAGCCTGTATCGAGTGTTTGCTTGATGGACAGACCTTGCATAGCAGTGAGCTACATATGCCAGCTGCTGAACGCTGTTTTTCCCCAATTTTTACTAAAGGCGCTAATCTTCTTATCCATCAAGAAACTGGAGGGCTATAACCCCCTCTAACACAAAGAGCAGTGCATGGTTGAAGTCATAACAATACTCCTTGCTCAGTATAAGCTAGGCAAGTAACACTCTGGAGTATTAGTACTGTCAGAATAACTGTTCATATGTAAAAGAAAGCTGGTACTGCTGATTTGAACAAGCTCCTAGATGCGAGGAAAGAAGCACACCACAACCGGATGCAGAAAAAAGTGTGCGGATGACTGCAAAAAGTACCTTAGGTGCTGCAACACCACAAGCATGTGCTTTAGATGTAGCCATACAACTTCAGGATGTTCAGCTGCACATTAGAGTGCCACATTGGCTCATCCGAAAGCCCAGGCCAGGCTAAAAATTCTGACTTTTAGTCTTTGGGCCTGGACTTGGCTCGAGCTTGAATCCAGCCTGAACCTGGGCTTGAATCCAGCCTAGACCCATAGATAGACAGGCTGTCTTGGGCCTTTGATACTTTGTTGTCGAGTCAAGTACAGTTGGAGCCCTCTAGTGCCAAATCTAGCAATCAAAGTGTGCAATAGAGTACATTCATGGTTTATGGTTTCTTGGGGTTTAACATCCCAAAGTGGCTCAGGCTATGAGGGACGCTGCAGTGGAGGGCTCAGGAAATTTCCACCACCTGGGGTTCTTTAACCTGCACTGACAGAGTGCGTTCATAAGAATGTTTCGTGCAGAAGGAGTGAAGAAAGTTTTGCAGTAGTGTGAATGTCAATATCAGCCCGGAACTTAGTATGGTTCCCTTCTTATTCTCCAAAGGGCTTTATTGTTATGAGAATAGCTTGCTTTTATTATGATTGTGCATAATTAGCACACAGTTTAGATGTTTCTGGACCCCATTTCCTAGTTGTGTAATTATACCTTTTGCTTTTATTTTCTGTGACAGGCCAAATGCAGGCTTTGTTGCCCAGCTCAAGCTTTTCCAAAAAATGGGCTACAAGGTTGACAAAGCGGACCTTCAATTCAGACTTTTTGTCTTAGAGAGGCTTTCTCATTTGGCAAAAAGAGGTGGGTTTTATGTTGCCTGTGCTGTGAACACTGTTGAACATTGTTACTTTTGCATAGTTTCTTGTGATCATGCTGCCACTGTGCTTATTTGTACATTGTCTTGCGAAATGAGGCAGTGATAAAACAACGTATTATTGTCGTGTTAACCTCATTTTGTGTCTCGGGCAGTGTAGGCTTGGGCTTTTTTCATCTAAGCCTGGCTAGTGCAGCAGGTCATTAGTTCTTGTTCAGTAGTTTCTTGAACAATTGTAGTGAAGCAATGCATAGACATCCAAGTGGCTATAAGGTGCTAAATATATAGTTTCATTTGTTTGCAGAGCGTGTTTACAACATTTTGTAACCACTAAATCAAGATGTAAATTTGGGGGGGGGGGGGGGGGGGGGGGGGCTGATTTTTAGGTGCTAAAGAATGCTTGGAGGCCATTACCATTCTGGCATTCCCCTTTCTTTTTTTTTAATTGACCCTGTACATTTGACTTGCCAAGCTTGGCTGATGACTGCCCACAGAAATGAGACTGGTTCTGGCTGCTGCAAATATTGTTTGTAATTATGTCATAAATGTGGCTGCAACGGTAGCCTAGTCATTTGAGCATCCGCCTTGTGTGCAGAAGGTATGGGGTTTGATCCCCAGTACCACCGGGTACCCTCTGGTAATATAATACCAATACCAGTAATACAATACCGATAATACAAGCTTTCTCCTGGCCTGGTGCTCGGCTTCTCTTGGGTGAAACGCTTGGAAAATGGGTCTATCACCCCACCTTGTGTAATCGAAAAAAATACCTTGTGCCATGGCACTCTTTGGCCAAAGCTACCCTTGCACCATACAAACTCATCATATAGGTGTGCTCGCCCAGACATTAAATGAGCAGTTTCTGTCAAAAGTGTTTTCTGTTACTTGAAAATTTTTCATTGCAGCTGGCTCATTTTATGCTGTGCCATGTGAAGTGAAGAGCTTCTGGACTGATGAGGACAAATCCAGTGGTGAATGCCTCAGATGCAAGAAGTGTAGGTCAGTGCCATTGTGACTGTACTATAGTATACCATACTGTACCATACCGTATCATTATGAGTGAGACTTCACAGCATGTCCTGTTCCAGCCTCCCCTGCGGCCTTTTCTTTTTATTGCACTAGTACTTATAGTGGCTGTTCCCAACATTTAGTCTTGTCTGAACCCTACTTTCTGACGGGCTGCCCACCAGGTCATGGGCAACCTGCCAGTTTTTTTTTTTTTTGTGTTCTGCTATCATAGTTTTGTTCTTGCCTGGATTGTCTGTCTTTCTAAGTTTACTATCTGTGATTGTGCAAGATATTTGTTTGCCTTGTTTGACGCATTATAGAGTGACTTTTGCTTAGATACGTAGATTTAATGGAGACACAGGTGTATTTAAATATCTTGTTGTGCGGTTCTGTGTATACATACAGTGACTTTGTTTCCATTGATACATTTTTGCCCTTTATCAAGTTGTTTCTTCGCATTTCTAATACTCCATTTTATCTTCGAACTTCTAATGCATATTTTGCAGAACACCTCATTTATATATGTGCCCATTGTTTCGTCTAAATTTTCGGTGCAATTACTCGCAATACATGACCGGTGACAGCTGCTGCTGCGCAGTACACCGGAACGAAGGACAGCGCCATTGAGATTTTTTCCTGGCCGTTGCATATGTACAAAAATGTAAAGGTTCTTGAACGACAAAGATTCATTAAAATATTTGTCCTCTACTTGGAAATTTCATGGCCTTTACGTTTTTAATATCAGCGGCATGCACTGCTTTGCTGGTTTCGGACTGATATAGTTCTAGACTTCACGTGACATTTTCTTTACTTATGAAATATGCAAAAACGTGGAAGCATTTTTGGTATCAGTTATGTCTGCCATGATTTTTAAGACATACGAATACATTCTTTTATTTAAAAAAATACATATTTCACTTGTCTAGACAGTGCGTAGCGTTATCTAATACGCAATGGCATTGTCAATGGCAATGCAGTTATTATTCCTGCATTTGATCCCTCCACAAATTCTGTGAGGAGGCCGCGCTGCAACATGAGCCCCCCCCCCCCGAACAAAATTTCTGGCTACGCCACTGATGTTGAAATTTCTTGCATGCCTTGATGCTAGTGATTCATGAAAAGAGTTTATGTAATACTGCCCATTGCATGAAAGGGAAAAGCTCACTCCCTGGACATATACAGACGGAAGCGAGGTGTGGTGGCTTGCCACGTGTCCCTCTTGTTGTCTACCACACGGTGGTACCCAACTGTGCAGAATTTAAAAAGAGGGTTGTAATTGCCCCTAGAAGCCTTTTGAGAAGAACGATACTAGTTGTGTACACTTTCTGTCTGGTTTTTTATGTTTTCTTAGGAGTGTGCGATCCTTTTGATGAATCTGGCCACAGCCTGTATGCAGTTTGAACCACGTGAGCTGTTACTGCTGCAGGTTTACTCTCTGCTTCACATCCAAGATCGTGCCCCACTCTCCAGGCTACAGTATTGCTTGGTGGGATACTCGCTGGAAGGAGCCTGAGGAAAGGCTTTGTAACACAAGTATCTTTGTAGAACCCACAGCCTGGCTCTTCAATCAAGCAAAGGCACTTCAAGGCAGGGTGAGCTCATATTACCTTTCTTTCAAAACATGAGTGAGAGCTTTATTAACATAGTTAACACAGCTTTTGTTACTTAGGAGGCTGCACAAAAAGGTTTTGCTTTACACCGGCTGCAGCAGTGCAATAATTGACCCCTTGTTTGTTGCCACATTCCCACTTGTGATGGTTGCATTAACACAGGAGCGTGGTGGACAGAATGAGCATTTGCGCAGAAAAGAAATGTCTAGCATCTCATTGTAGCTTTTGCTGCTTACTTGGTTGTGTAACTCTTCGATTTATCATCATAAATGCTTTTATTACAGTTTATATTCTCATTATTGCCCCATTTACATGAGTATAAAGCGACCTCTTTATTATAATAATGAGGTAACCAGAGTGGTGCTTGCTCACATCTTTGTAATTGTGAACTTCTGCTGTTGCTGCTCAATGTCTGGTGACGCTTATAGTTCTGCCAGACTACAGACAAGTACCGTATTTTCCGGACTATTATCTGCGGACTATACATGTTTAAAAGCTCAGATTTCGTGTGGTGCGGACTATTTATGTGTGTGGACTATACTTGATTTAATTTTTTAAGATCGCTTGTCAGAGCTGAAGCAGCTAGCATGTCTGTCGAAGTGAAACAAGAAATGTGGTCCAGTTGTGTCTGTAACATTTCACCATGCGAAATGAGATAGCGAAATCAGCTTCAATATGCAATCAGCTTCGATGTGCTAGAGAATGCTGCTTGCGGTGGCTGATTTTCATTGCATGCATTTGTGAACGCATACAAAAGCCTCCATGAATAACGCCAGGGACTGCACAGCCCTTGTTGAAGAATGGTTGCGATGGCTCCAAAAAAACAAACAGCCTTCACGGTAGCCTTCAGTGTAGTCGTGTGGGCCAAGCAATTGAATTGAGACAGTCGAATTGAGCAGTGCCAAAAGAATTTGACATCGATGAAAAAAAAAAAGACCGCGATATGGGCTACTCTCCTAAAACATCTGAGGGCAATGCTTGCGCAAAAAAAAACATGGCAGTGGAGGACACCAGCATGGCCAAACCTTGCAGAAAAGCTTGTAGCGTAGGTAGGACAGCTGCGGGAAGCGCAGAATTCGGTATCAGCAGAGAAAGTAAGACTGGATGCTTGCACAGTGGCTCCTGAAAAGGGTATCCTGGAATTCAAGGGTGGTCTGTCATGGTGCGCCAGGCTTATGAAGAGGGATCGTCTTAGTGTTCAACAGCACACGACAGTGGGTCAAAGTGAGTTGGAAGAGTGGCATTGGAAGGCTGGAACCGATTGTGTACTGCTTGCGGACAACCTAAAAAAACATTCTCAGGTGAAATACTTATTCTCAGGCGAAATACTTATTCTCAGGCGAAATTTGTCTTTGCGGACTGCCTAAGCAAAAACTTTTTATTTTAGGCCGAAATCTGCCCCTGTAAACTAAAAACTGGGTGTGGACTATAGTCCGGAAAACACGGTATGCTCACTGACAAGTCAATGATTTGTAGACTCCTTGGTGTGAAAAAAAAATGGTGTAACATGACAGGATTTTTTCGGTCTCCCTGCTCATACTGAAAATGTAACCATATTGATATGCAAGGTCATGACTTGTAAACATCTGTGCCAACTCAAGTTGGCTAGATGACGAATTCAGTTTTAATAATGCAATTTAGAAATTGTTTTGTTGTGTAACATTGCTCAGCGGTTGACGGACTCACAATGCGAAGTGATGCAAGCTTGATTAGATTTTGTTTCATTCTTTCTTAAGACAGTAAAAAAAAAGTTTTAGTTCTCTTTGTTGCATTACCTTTGAATTCATCATGTCACCTCAGCCTTGCCCATTGGCATGTGCCATCAGTTTTGCCAGTGCACAAGGGGATGGTCATGCAATAATGGTTGAGAATGGCAGCTTTAAGCCTCAGCACTAGTATTCTAAGCTATTGAAATACCCTATTAACATGTTCCATTAATGTGCAGTTGCTGCTGTGATGTGTGCTGCTTGGCTAAGCCATCATAGTGGCTTTCACAGAGCCATGTACACCATGTTTGCTTTTCGCACTATTTTTGGTTACATCAGATATACTGTCTGAACTGAAGTAGCTTTTTAAGCGTCACAATGCTCCTCAATGTATACCTTACCACAGCATGTGCCATAATGGCCCTAAGATAGAGCAGAGTCACCACCTGACAGAGAATGAGGGACTGTGCTTAGTGTGGACCACTGCTGGCATTGTCTGCTAGCCAACACATTATATGTGCATGTGCACAGTATGCATCACAGGCGACCGGACTTTGTTTTGCAGTCCTAGTGCGATTATATTTTTTTGTCTGCTGCTTCTGATGAAATTAATATCGGTCTTCAGCATTTCTGTTTCTTTGTGGAGTGGCACTTCAGATATGTTGATGATGGCATTAAATGCCATGTTAAATCAAATGACCCCGTCTCTGCTGGACTTATTATAACTTGTTGCAGTCAGCCAGCAATTACATGCCCTCATCAGTTATTTTTCCTCAGTCCTTGGGATTTGACACATCCTAGCACTCGGTGGCTGAACGATTGCTCAGAAGAAAAATATAATGACGCTACCCATTCACATGGTGTCTGGATGTTATTATTTATTTGTTTTTATTTTTATTTATTTGCACATACTGCAATCCCCACTGGGGATTTTAGCAGGGTGGGATACAGATAAGTAAACACAACATAATAACACAGACAATGAACACAAGGACAAATCAGATTAACGCAGCTTGAACATTTTGTAAATTAAGCATAGGCAACACATTTTTAAACAATACTGAAAACAAAGATGATTTTGAAACTTGGTCATTGGTTAGGAAATTCTATTAAATTACTGTTCGTGGAAAGAAAGAATACTTAAAACAGTTATTACACGTTGTAAATGGGGCTAATATGTGGCTATGTCTTTGCTTAGTGGTGTGACCAGATGAAAAAGAAATTATTCCCATGAAATCTGTCTTATAGTGGCCATTAATAAGTTGAAAGAGGAACTTTAGTCGTGATGCATGGTTTATTTGCGTTAATGGTGGCAAGTCCGCTTTTGTTAAGAGTTCTTTCACTGACATTACATCCAAATCTATTATAAATGAAGTAAGCTGCTTTTCTTTGCACTATTTCTATCTTGTTAGGTTAAGTTTTAGTGAAAGAGCCCCAAATAACACATGCATAGTCTAGTATCGGCAGAGTTACAGTTTTGTATGTGAGTAGGCGGACTGAAGGAGTAGAAAGTCTTACAGCTCTCCTCAAAAAGAACAACTTGCAATTAATGTTAGCTATTACATAGTCTATGTGCTTAGTCCAAGTGAGGTAATTAGTGATCAAGAGTCCGAGATACTTATAATGTGTTAATTCAGAGAGCAGTATGTTATTAGTAGCATATGGAAACTTTATTTATGCTTCTTGCATGTGATAGACACAAAAACAGTTTTTCTGAAAGCTAATCGACATTTGCCAAGCTTTGCACCAGGCCACGACTTATGTCAAAGCATCATTCAGCAGCTCCTGATCTGTGGTGTTCCCTATTTCGGAGTACAATACACAGTCATAATAAATGAAAGGAATTATCCCCTACACTAAACTGTTATTTAAGTAAATTTACATAGCCAAAGCTAGATATGTGCCTTAATCAATCTAATAATGTTGCCTTTTGCTACATGCTCCCTCCCAGTAAGCTCATTCTTTCCAGCTTATAAAAACTAAGAGAAAAATATGAGCAGCATGAGTGACACAGTTGTAAGCACAGGTGCACTGAATAACACACGCACCTAACGATCTTGCTTTTGTTCTTGCATGGCAGAGCTAGCTTGACAAAAAATCATGGCTTTATTAGTCGGGGGCATACGAAGGCAACAGATACAATAGTTTTCAGGCAGTTTGCCTATGGGAAAGACTTTAACTCACTTAGCTGTTCTGTGAATGTCACAAAAAGCAGGTTGGCACAGGTAAGTTATCTGATAATAATACGGGCATAGGAGTCTTTGGGGTCCCACAGTTTCGTGGCTCACTGCATTCATACGCCATCAGAGTAGCATATGCAGATTGTGATTTAAGGAAGAAGTTTTAAGGACCGCCCATCTACATGACGCTCGTAGGTATACTTGTTACAACCGGTTTGTTTCAATCTATTCAGTCTGGGTGGTGTAACTTCGTCGCTGTCATTGTAGCCATTATTTATCTTTTAAGCAAACTAATGCAATAAAACCCACAGATAATGCACTTAATGTGTGATGCTAAAGCCCCTGAAATAAACTAATACAGCAACAACTATTGAAGAATGCTACCTTTGCTTTTCCATCGCTCCATCCTCTGCCTCTAACTGTCACCACCATAAATGTGTGAAATCATAAATAAGAAGCCTACACTACTGGCAAGTGCGCTATGTCATTTCACTTTTACTACCACATAAAAATTAGTCCATCAAACTAATCCAGCTGTAATTACTAACTTACAAATTGCATCATTAGGAATTGATAAGACTGAATTTGATGATACTAGTCAGTCTTCCCAAGTGTATTCTCTCCATTCCTTATAGGGGATCAAAGTGCAGATATTAAATTTAAATTAAATGAACAAAAATTGTACCACCATGAAGTGTAATGCAACAAAATTGGTAGGCCTGTAAGCACAGTGTAGTGCTTTCACTTGCAGAAACACTGAGCAAGTGACAAAACAGAGGTTGTGCTACTGCGTGCCATTCTCATGTTGCCCAACAGCCCATGCCTGTTTTTACATGCCATTTTTCGCTTCTTATGCAAAAGTGGAACGTTGTCAAACTGATCATTACTCAGTCAGTGCAGAGAGTGTGCTTTTTCCTGCAAAAATCTGATGTAATGTTCCGAGTGAACCTTTACTGCATACGTGTCTATGTGAGCAGCCAGCTACCTATCCACATTAAGGGGGGACGAGGGTCTTAAAGCTTAACTTTTCTATTTATGGCTAGAATCTCATGAAATTCTGCACACAGATGTGTTTTTCTCTTCTGGTTCCAAATATGTAATCATAATTGAGCTGGTGGCCTTAGATCTTACAAAGTCTAAAATGTGATTAGGTAATTTCTTACGCAGCTTTAATGAACTTTCTCATTGCATTTTGTTGCTCTTATTTACATGAATTGATAGCAAGAGAGTTCCCATACCCGGTGACATTCTTCGTTTTTCTCTAAAGGCATGTCATCCTGATGTACTATGTTGAGAGCAAAAGGTTGCAGTATTTTACACTGCAACTCGTTAAGCTAATTGTAAATTGCTATTTATACGTGGCCTATACAAAAAAAGTAAGAATGTCATCGGGTATGGGAATTTGCTGGCTATTAATTCATTCAATTAAAAGCAACAAAATGCAATGAGAAAGTTCATTAAAGCTGTGTAAGAAATTACCTAATTACTCTCTAGAATTCAAGATAACTTTTGATGTAAGACCACCAGCTCAATTATGGCTACATTTTTGAAATCAGAAGAGAAAAACACATCTGTGTTCAAAATTTCATAAGATTCTAGCCACAAATAAAAAGGTCAGTTTTAAGACCCTCGTCCCCCCTTAACGGAGCAACGCTGCTGCCAACTGTAGGTCAGTCTCATAGCCAGTAGCCATGGTAATCATGTGCATGTTGGATCGAAACAGGCTTCCATGTCTGCTGTTTGTTTATTTACTGCCTCTCTATCCCCAATGCAGTTAACGTGCCCAAATTGTCACGGAAAACTGGGGAACTACAATTGGTCGGGTGAGTGCATGCAAATATTTTTTAATTTATTTTCAGCGAAGCAAACTCCACTGCAGTATTTACTGCTTTGCAAAAAATATTTGTCTAAAGAAAGGCTGCCTGGAATTATCTGTAACATTGTTACATTGAATGTGGGCAGGTTCAGTTCGAGTAAATATAAAAGTCACAAACATTTCAGACTAATACAGCTGTCACATGACAAATTTATTGCCATTAATTTGCTGTCACATGGCAGAAGTTAATGACATTGGCTGAAAGCAACATTTGTGATTGGCAAAGTTCAGGGAACTTATTCACGTTTCTTCAGGGCCCGAATGTGCTGTCTCAGTGGTAGAGTCCTGATTGTGCACAAAAATGTAGAATTAGATCAAAGTTTAGAAAGTAGCAGTCATTGTACAATAGTTTTGTTTAATTAGCACTGTTTTTGTCATATTAAAAATAGATTACTTACAACATTACATGCACTTTGCCTTGTTTCCATGCCTGTTTTGGTGCTGTGTTGCTGCATGAGGTTATGCCCATCTACAGCATGAACATGGTTTGGGGAGCAAGTGCCACCTTGTTGTCGTGAAAAATGCTCTGATAATACAGCAGCTGCTTCCACTGTTCAGCAGCAGTGACTGGCTATGTATTGTTCACACTGAACCGTGGCCACATTGTCACGTTTGCTTTTGTTGAGGACTTATAATGGCATGTGCTTGCTTAGCTCTTGGTGGCTCTTTTTAAAAGTTTGTTGAGAATTTTGTTGCATACTTTTAATGTTGGTTTTGTAATGTGTTCTAGTATGTAATAATGTTAGCAGTAAAGTGCAAGTATTGTCATGGGTGTTGTCTTCTCACGTGGCACTGTTCTTATTGATATAGTCATCATTTCCAAATGAAAGTGTTTGTCATGCAGTAGCAATGCAGACAAGCAAGCAGTGTCATTGAGAAATGTTGATTGATGAAAATGGCATCAGTTACAGTGTGAAACATCGGTATAAGTTGTCATAACCCTGTCTTAGTATAAGGCATGTTTGACCTAATCAAATGAGTGAAGTTGTAATGTCAGCTTGATGACCTCAACTTGGGGCTTACTGAATAATTTTTTTTCCTGTTTTGTCATACAAGTGGCTGAAAATGGAGAAAAACCTTACTCCAGACACAAAGGTGCAAAAAAATATGATACCAAAGCTTTGTGTACTGTCAACAACTTTTTTTTCACAAGCTCAGTATTTTGGGAATTCAGCTAATGTCGTGGTTTAAGAAAGAATATTTCACAGGCACTAAATTTTGCTAATGGAGGTTGCAGTCCCATTTGTATTTTCTCTTCCCAATAGCTATGCAAGCTTTCATACACTGCAAAGGGGGAAATGTGGCTCAGCATGCACCACTTTCATGACACTGGCCATGACTGAAAAGCACTGACTGCTGTTTCTGAAAGAGGACATTTTTGGAAGTAATTTGAATGGCCATATCTTCTGAATTCCACAGCATCGAGAAACTAAGCATCCTTTTGTTTTTAAATTTACTTTGTTCGCATGGCGAATCTAGAATTCGACTTGCAAAAAGCTCTCATAAGCTCCGACAGCTTTTGGGCCGGCATACTAAATAGTGCAAGACTGAGAATAATTCTGTCTGCAGGGCGGTTCAGAGAGGGTGTGGGGTGTTTGCGAAAAAAGGACAGGGAAGTCAGTATGCACCTCCACTACTTATGAGACTGAGGACCCTTAGAGCGGACTTTATTGCCACTCGCATGAATGGGGCGTCCGTAGTGATGCTGAACATTCACAGATGACAATGAAATTCTCACACAGTGCTTACTGTAGGCATTTTTTGTGTGCAGTTAAGAGTCGATGTTGTGCCCAAATTATTCACAGGACCAATTTTTCATGGACGGGATGCAATTCGTGAAAAATGTCAAAAATTAAAGGACTATACTGACTGTTAATATTGCTCAGAGGAAATTGAAAAAAAATTATCTCGGCCTAGCCGCCCTCTTCTTCGGGCTCAAATTTTGTACAGAGGTGGCATTTGGCAGTCAGTTTTATGTTACGTTTGGGTCAGGCACTTGCCTGGTTCGATGAAAATTAGTCAGAAATCTCCATCATCTGTACTGACGACAAACCAAAACAGCAAGCTTTCGCAGCGATGATGCAGTAGCACCATCATGTGCTCTGCGGGTGAAAGAGCATTCTGCCATGCAGGGAGGCTGCAGAGAAATGCAAGGTGCAGGGAGAGGAGTAGTCACGTGCAGACAGCGTTTTCTGAGCCCAATTTTGATAACGTAGTCAAGAAAATACTTTGAAAACTAACCACGCAAATGCTTTCTCCCTATTGTGTTTTGCTGCAGCCCTAACGGTTGAGTGCTCGTTCCACTGGTGGGCATAGATAGCGCCATCGGTCTGCCATCACCGCAGACATTGCAGATTTTCAATTAATTCTGACCATATCAGGCAAGTACCCCACCCAAAGTTTAAAACAAAACTGACTGCCAAATGCCACGTCTGTGCGAAATTTGTGCTGAACACAAGCAAGCGGTTAGGCCGAGGGAATTTTTTTTCGATTTTCTTTGAGCGATGCAACAGTCTGTAGACACGAAGTTCTTACTTCTGCGCTTTCTTCTTTGAAATTGTGTTATACATTAGTATATATGGATCAACCCCTGGTATTCTTCTATGGCTGCTAAGTCATTTATAACTGCATTGTGTCTTGAGGCTGTTTCTATTTCGGTTTCAACTACCGAATGCTGGTTTTGATGTCAAAGGTGGCTTTAAGTCAAGTGAGGCATGAAAAAAACTGCAATATAATTGCTGATACGTTGTTTGTTGCCATTTTGGCTCTTGAAGAAGGCTGGCTTAAGCACTGGTCTTTGGGACCAAAAAAATGACCCAAAAATCGATTTTGTAAAAATGACATTTCTGGAGTCTACAGCTAATATTCTACCAATTTTTTCCTTAAAGAAATCTGTATTTTGATCATAATATTAAATTCTGGTCATCGTGTGAGCTGAATTTGTGCAGAAGCAGATGATTTAACGGCATGAAAATTTTGGACTCTCGGATATATTCTAGCATGTCGGTATTTCACTGTCTAGGACAGATAGACATGTCATATTGTTTGCTAAGGGAAGCTGAAGGTGCAGTGTGTGCAATAATCGAAGCACAATTATTGAATGACTCTTCAAAAATTTTGCAAAGTTTATCGATGCATGATATTGACACCTTGAATGTTGTTGTTCCATGTGCTGTAAAATTACTAATAAGGGTAAAATAGAAAAACTGATTTAATTGTTGCCCTCTTTACTTGCCATTCTATGTAGCCATGGATTAAACATTATTTTTCTTATTTTGTTGCACCAAGGTACTAATGAATGACTTATTAAAAATTAATTATCTTAGGAAGCAACCAATTTAGGGAAAAGGTAATTTCAGATTTGAAATCAGTACAAAAAACTGAGCAAAGTGATACAATTTTATTGGGATTGGACTAAAAATAAGGAAAATAGGTGTATATTATATTACATATAGTTTTCTGACGTCTCACACAACCTAAAGCCGCCTTTGATGTTACAGCCATTGTTTGATTGTTAAAACCGAAACAGCGTCAGGAAGAAATTCAATTATAAATTATTTAATGGTTGTAAGAAAATACCACAGGATGATCCATATATACTAATATCTAGCACATCATTTCAAAGAAGAAAAAATGCAAGCAAAAATTTCATGTCTGTTTTAAGGGAGACGCGGGTCTTATAGATTAAAATTTTTATTATTAGAGATACCGTAATGAAAAATATGTGTGTATATGTATTTCTTCCTCCTTCTTTCATTACAGTAATGTAATAGTTTCAGTATATTGCAATTGATTCCCATATGATGGGAATATACAAGGGTCAGTCAAATGAAAACCAGCTAGAAATATATATATATTTTTTTCATTATTTATTGTGCACACATGAAACAAAGCTCTGTTACTTTTCGACATAAACCCCCCACACTCAATGCAAGTTTTCCAGTGCTTGCAAAGTGCCTTGATTCCCGTAGAAAAAAAATTCTTTTGGGAGTGGACACAATCACTTGTGCACCGCGTGGCATACCTCTTCATCAAAGATGATGAGGAATGGTGCCATTTCTTACTTGCTCTCTTCATTTCTGGTTGATGGTAGTGGACCCAGCTTTTGTCCCCACTGACAATTATTGCAAGGAAGGCATCACCATCTTCATCAATGCACCGCAGAATTTGTTCACATGCATCCATACATCCCTGTTTTCTTTCAGCTGTCAGCTGCCGGGATACCCACCTTACAGACACTTTGTGAAATCTGTGCACATCATGAACAACATGATATGCTGAACCATGACTAATGTTTAAAACTGCTGCAGTATCATCCATAGTCTTTTTTTTTTTTTTTGAGATGTTTGCCATTAGGCATAATGAGAAAGGGAGAGAAAGTCAGAAGAAGGAGTGTAAACAAGCCTCGCTTAAGGGGGGACCCTGGTCTTGAAAAAAAATTTTTATTAATGAAGTCACAATTATAAAATTTTCAGGTCACATGTATTTTTGTGCGCTGATTCTAGATATGTCATTTAATTTCGTGTAAAACAATTCATTGAGCACTTGTGCAATTTTTATGCAAGTATTTTGGAAAAAGTTTTGCAGAAAATTTGCTGCAGGAAACTCGCTGAAATGCATGCCATTGGGTTCCCTTGACACCAAGGAATGCAATAAGGGTAAAATTATCATCCTGGCTATCGTAGAACTTGAGTTATAGAGTTTTGATGTTGTCGCTTCTGAAACAGGAATACTCACTTTTCTTCTCATTTCTGAAGCGACAACTTCAAAACTCTATAACTTAAGTTCTATGATAGGCAGGAAGACAATTTCACCCTTATTGCAATCCTTGGTGTCAAGAGAACCCTATGGCATGCATTTCGGCGAGTTTCCTGCAGCAAATTTTCTGCAAAACTTCTCCCAAAATGCTTGTATAAAAATTGCACAAGTGCTCAAGGAATTGTTTTACACGAAATTAAATGACATATCTAAAATCAGCTCACAAAAATACATGTGGCCTGAAAATTTCATTACTATATCTAGATTAATGAAATTTTTTTTTCAAGACCAGGGTCGCCCCTTAAAAAGTGGCAAAAGTTCTCGATAAAGCGATTATATGTGTCGACTTGCGATAGTCGCCTGCAGCGTCCCATCGCAGGCCTACCTTCCTTAGGAAGCGTTGTCTCACGGAGGCTGTAGCCGGGCAAGTCCACAGCAAGTGTTTTTCGTCACACTGGTCTGGCACAGCACCACAATGGGGACACTTATCAGTCACTTCTAAACGTTTGTCACGCCACCAATGACGCACAGAGGGAGTCAGAGCTGCTCCTGCCCGAATCCGGCGCACAGATACCTCCTCCTCCCGAGTGAGACTACGGGGGAGAGGGTGCAAACACGGAGGAATTAGAGCACAGGTTCACTGACACAAAGCCTGTTTCTTGGAAACATGGGACAGGAACGGATCTGAGGGAAGAGGGGAAGGTGGCGGGATATCGGATGTGTCAAGGTGTGTCATTGTATCCACATGAATATTATGTGAATCGTGAGCATGGCCGCGAATCCAGTATATACGCACAAGACAGGGGTATTTTGTGCAAAGTTTGTGAATGGATTGTGTAATTTGGAATGTGCGCCGGATAGCCTTAAGCTGCTTAAGGGCAGCAAGGGAGTCAGTGTAAATGTGAACAATATCGAAAGTGGGTACGAGTGGAAGGGAAGCAATTGCATTGTGTATCGCTTGAAGCTCCAAGGCAGGGGGGGGTGTAAGTATCTGCGTTATATGTAGCGTGGGTGTTAAGATGAGGATGGGAGGGACTGTAAACTGCGGTAACTCCCTGCAGTGCTGTGTGTGATGCATCGATGTATATTATGCACCCTGAAGGTAGATGCGTGGCTGATATCAGCGACGAAGCAGAGGAGCGATTGTCTGTGAGTTGACAGTATGACCATGGAGGAAGAGTCTGTAAACGATGAAGCTGAAGCGACATCTTGCGTGCTCTGTTTGTCTCACGCTGGTCGATGATTTCACGTAATGTATTAAGTTGAGTGTACTCTTGCAGAATCGGTATGGGTGTGATGCGAGGAAGACAAGTTAAGGTGCGCATAGCCTCCCAATTGATTGGTTCAAGGGAGTCCCACTGTCGACGGGTGAGGCATTGAAATTTGGCTTGGTACATTATCCGCGGCTGGAGGATGACGCGCACAAGCTGACGGGCAGTATCAAAATGCGCTCCGCCAGAGCGCATAGCTATGCGTCGAATCAGACCAAGAGTAGCGTGAGCTGATTTATGGGTTGCATTTAGCCATGGAATCCCAGTCCCAGATGTATGAAGTAGAAGACCTAGAACATGCACACTTTCTACTTGAGGAATTTGAGAATTATCTACCGTGAAGGTAAAAGGGGCTGCTTTCCGCAAGCCACATCTGTTTCCAATGTGAATGAAGCATGATTTATTGCCATAGTCACTCGTTGCTTTTAAATCACTGCAGCTTCGACGGCTGCAATGGTCTCTGGAGTCGCAACACGATGTGCCTGGCGCAGACGAGAAGCATCAGCTACGGATGTCACACCATTTGCGAACTTCTTTGCCCATTCATACACTTGAGTCTGTGACAAACATGAGTCTCCATACTGCGCCTTCATTCTGCAGTGAATTTTGATAGGTTTCACATCTTCTCTGTACAGAAACTGAATAACGTAATGCTACTCCTCCCTGGTACAAGTTGATAGTCGGGTGGCCATTTTTATACTGCTCCTGGACCAGTGTTTCTGCATCTGCACCATGCTGCCTCCTAGTGAACATCCGGCATACTGTTATTATCATGTCTACGTAATTACAGGCTACTGGGGCCATTTTTTGCTTTTTTTGGTACACTTTTATGATTTTCATTCAACTGACCCTTGTAACTAAACCTAATTAGGTCATTTGTTAAGGTCATTAAGACACTTTCCCTCGACATTTTTTGGCTCCAGTTGAAATGGAACTGTAGCCAAAGACCTGCCATTTGGAGCTTATGCTATATATATTCTTACTGAGGTACATCATCATATAAAAATGTTAAATTACATTGAAGCATCATTAAAATCAAAGGCGCCAAACCATACACACACACACACACACACACAGGAGAAGAAAGAAAGACGAGACAGAGCGCCACTCACAACTGATTTAATGTGCAGAAAGACACGTACATATATGTCACTGTCGGCGCATGCGCAAGGAAGACATTCAGCTTCGTGAAGATAAGCAGCGATCAAAAAACGCTTTTTCAGCCTTATACAGGTTTATCGATGTTTCGCTGACGCACAAGTTGCCCCTCTTTTCGATATGGAATGCTTCTATCAGTTCTCTGGCTTTTGTCACACTACTCTTTGCCAAAATCCGCACATCAGAAAAGCATGGTTCACAAGTGCGCGACGGGCAGGTTCTGATGTGCATGGGTAAATGGGGGCCATCTTTATTTTGTTCTACATTTCTTTGGTGTTCTCTGATCCGCTCATTGACACATCGCCCGGTTTGTCCGATGTAGGAACTGCCGCAGGAGAGGGGAACTTCGTACACAACCCCTACCGCACATTTCGTGAATGGTCGCCCATGCCTGGTACCACAGCCACTTTCTTTTACTTTTTCTTTTCTTTTGGCTATTCGAGAGCAAAGGCTTCCGAGCTTTTGGGGAGCGGTAAAAACGAGTGGCACCCCATGCCTACTCGCAACCTTTTGCAAGAAAAATGTCTACTGGAGGGTGTTGACTGCCTTCTTAAATCTGGCTACCCGAAACCTACTCAACGCAGCGAAATGTTTAGCAGAAATACCGTGTCATTCTTCAGCAAAAATTCTTTAACCCTTCTTCAAGCTGATAAGGAGGGTGGTTTTGTCGTTTTGTCCGATGATAACTTCTCGAAAAAAGCAGATGAAGCGATTAAGAAGAATTTTACGCCTGTCCCTGTAAAGTGCACAAAAGTTAAAAACCGTGCAGTATCCATGTGCGAGTGTTTGGGCTTGTCCAGCCTTGCTAAAGAAATCAAGAAAACCCAAAATAACGCCCTGAATATGTTCTTCTCGGTGAAAACACACAAGGTTGGTTTACCTTTCAGAACAATAGTTACGGAAAAGGGGTCGTGGCAGAAGCATATTAGTTTCTACTTGTTGAAGCACTTGAGCAAGCTAGATTTACAAGACCCGTTTTTTACCAAGAATTCTGAAGATGTTTGTGATTTCCTGAAATCTCAGACTGGGATTGGGCGTGCCTTTTCAGGCGATGTTGTTGATTTATTTTATTCCGTGCCCCATGATGCCCTATTTACTTCTGTTCGGGACTGTATTGAAAGAAATGATCCTGTGTCCTTTCAGAACTCAGCTGGTATTTCTACTGATAATTTTTTAAGTATGTTAAAGTTTTATTTAGAGTCTACTTTTATTTCTTTTGACCAAGGCTTCTTTCTGCAGAAGGCCGGTATCTGCATTGGTTCATGTGTCGCCCCGGTTTTATGCAACATTTTTCTGTCACAAATTGACGAAAAGCTTCTGCAGGTTTTGCCTACTAACCATGTTTTTAAAGTTTTTAGATATATTGACGATTTCTTGATTGTTTTAACTAAGGACGGCAGCTCTAACTTCGCTGGTACAGTAAACAGTGTTTTATCCCTTTTTAGACAACACGGTAAAGGCTTGAATTTTACTTATGAACTGCCTGAAAACAATCTTTTACAGTTTTTAGATTTAAACATTGAGTTCTGTATGGATCAGGTGTGTTGGGCATATGCTCCACGTGCAAAAAAGGGGCTCCTGCCATTCGACTCTTCGCATTCAAAACTAGTTAAAAGAGGAATTGCTTCACTTTGCCTTGAGTCTGCTCTAGGGAAGTCATGTGTTCACAAGATGCGACAGAGTTTTGATAATCAATTGGTTAGGCTGGCTTCAGCCGGATTCCCTGGTTCGGTCGTGACACAGGTTGCCGAAAGCCTCCTACGGAAGTTGAAGAAGAAGGTAGTAGGAGTAGGGGAGGAGGTCCCTCGAGAAGAGGTGAGACCGGTGGCCGTGCCGTATGTGCACAAGTTGGCCCACAACCTGAAAAAGGTTGCGAGTAGGCATGGGGTGCCACTCGTTTTTACCGCTCCCCAAAAGCTCGGAAGCCTTTGCTCTCGAATAGCCAAAAGAAAAGAAAAAGTAAAAGAAAGTGGCTGCGGTACCAGGCATGGGCGACCGTTCACGAAATGTGCGGTAGGGGTTGTGTACAAGTTCCCCTCTCCTGCGGCAGTTCCTACATCGGACAAATCGGGCGATGTGTCAATGAGCGGATCAGAGAACACCAAAGAAATGTAGAACAAAATAAAGATGGCCCCCATTTACCCATGCACATCAGAACCTGCCCGTCGCGCACTTGTGAACCATGCTTTTCTGATGTGCGGATTTTGGCAAAGAGTAGTGTGACAAAAGCCAGAGAACTGATAGAAGCATTCCATATCGAAAAGAGGGGCAACTTGTGCGTCAGCGAAACATCGATAAGCCTGTATAAGGCTGAAAAAGCGTTTTTTGATCGCTGCTTATCTTCACGAAGCTGAATGTCTTCCTTGCGCATGCGCCGACAGTGACATATATGTACGTGTCTTTCTGCACATTAAATCAGTTGTGAGTGGCGCTCTGTCTCGTCTTTCTTTCTTCTCCTGTGTGTGTGTGTGTGTGTGTGTGTGTATGGTTTGGCGCCTTTGATTTTAATGATGAATAACTACCAACTAGCCCAACAACAAGTTCTTCTTACATTGAAGCACTCTAATTATGAGATATAATTAGGTGACATTATTGTTCACAAAATTTGGCATGTTTGACTCAGCTGCAAAAAAATAGCATAGCTCCATGGTTCAGTTCTTTCTGAATTCAACAGTATAAGATTAATTGAAATTTCACCATAAAAACATAATGAAAACATTGTGGAGAAAATCGCATTTGAAGTGCGCGTGCCAGCCATTTCAAGCTCACTGTAGAGGCATCAGAAAACAACAGAATGCAGACATTCCAAGAGAATTTCACAACAGTGGATAATACGAGGATGTAGGGAAGAGCGTCAGCTTTCTTACAAGAACAAGATGGTGGCCATTGGGGACGCAGTTGCAGGAAGTGACGGGCACGAAGTTGTGCCGCATTTTGCTCCGAAATCGCCATTTCAGTGCTTGAAAGGTGTCGAATATATCGATAATTTAGTAGCTGGAGTTTGAATTAGACCTTGAATCTTTATAGATAGTTACTCAAGAGTATATTGAACCCGAAATGCCATTTTTGAAAGATGCGAAATTTTTGCATCTTTTTTTACCATTGCAAGACCCACGTCTCCCCTTAAATTCTTGCGAAAACTAAGTTGTTTACATTATATTGTTATAGGAGGCTCCACAGTTGCCGAGTTTAATTCAGCCGGAGTTGTAGTGAAACGTTAATTTCTGCAGTTGAGCTGTTGCTACATAGCTGTTATCTACTGTGCAGGGCTGTACTGCGAGTGTGGTGCCTGTGCTCAGCCAGGCTTTCACATCACACCGAGCAAAGTGGACAGGGCTCTTGGTGCATCACAGCCTGTCAAGGCATACCTTCGGCCGGACAAGCGCAATACAGACGAGCCTGCCTACAGTAGGCTACAAGAGGAGCCCGACACTGATACCGTGTGCACCTATGAACAACTGGATGAAGAACCTGACAGTAGTGATGCCGAGCCTATCTCTGCTTGCTGTCAGTTGGAGCAGCAGCCAGATAATGACAAGAGTGAGCTAGTCTGCGACTACAGTCAACTCGAAGAAGAACAACAGGAGGCTCGCAGCATTGAAAATTCACCTGTCTCTGCTTTTCATCAGTCAAAAGAAGAGTCTCAGGATGGTGGGCGGGAGTACCCAAGGATGAACTAAATGCTACCTTGGCAAAATCCTTTGTGAAAGGAACAGGAGAGGAGCATTGCCAACAAGGTTTGGTGGTGTTGGGCAGGGAAAAGTGACAAAGAGATGAATGTTGAAGGTGGCCCTCTCATATATGTATATATATATATATTTTTTTTTTCCTGGCAAATTTGTGTCCTTGCTGCTAGATTGAGGATTTCTAGAAGTTGAAACTTTAAAATGCTGGTTCATTGAACCATGGAAATTAGCAGGCAGGAAGAGGCAAGGCAGTGATTATGCTTTGCATTGTGTTCAGATGAATGTGCTTTCCAAATTCAGACTGTCTTAAAAGACATTTTGTATTTGAGATGAGTAATAACATGTTGTGTTCATATCATCTAGCTTATTATTTTTGTTATTTCCAATGCATACAGGCTGCTGATGTTTGATAACATTGCAGATACGAGATTCTTGTAGCAACTGCCCAGCCTTGGAGAGAAAAAATAATTTTCAAGGCAAAATGCAAACACACCCCTGCGCTTTGTGATGTCAGTTAGAACCATAGAGTTTCTTACTATTACCTAGAGGGAAAGCTGGCAAGCCGTCTATGGGAGTTTGCATGGAGACCCCACGTGACCACCTCAGCCACCATGGGCGCTCAAAGCATCATGGGGCGGTGAGCTACTTGTTGCGGAACTGCAACTTTTGGCCAAAAAATAATAGAAAAATAAAGCTGTTTGATAACTACAAACGTCCTAACATTCAATAGGTTGTCTAATGATTGCAACAAACGAGCAGAAAAGCATTTAAGTGCAAAGTTTGCCTAAAATAAGAGATGACTAGCTCTCCTATTGGTCAAGTGATGAACACTAAAAAAACTAATATTTCGTAGTTAATAGACGTACTTTTAAAAGTAAATATGTTTTCAAAAATTTTTTTGTTGTTTAGATACTTTAAGAGGTTTTTTTAATGGCATTTCGGAAGAGTAAAACCTTTTATTGGCGTCGTGTGTCATCGAGTTTTCACTACTATGGCTTTTGCACACTGCGCTCGCGCGAAAGTCGTCTGCGCACACACAAACAGCGTTTTCAGAATGAAACATCTCAGTAAAGCCACTCCGTGTTCCCAAAAAAATACGACTGTCTCGCAACAAGTAGCTCACCGCCCCATGATGCTTTGGGCGTCCATGGTGGCTGAAGTGCAGCGCCGCCAGCTTTCCCTCTAGGTAATAGTAAGAAACTCTATGGTTAGAACCCCAAGTGGTCGAAATTAATCCAGAGCCCTCGACTACGCCATCTCTCATAGCCCGTGTGCTGCTTTGGGATGTTAAACCCCACATACCATGTGATACCATACCATACCTTGTTCATAAAGCGTTGAACGCAGCTTCACGATCTTTGATATCAGTTTTCATGTTACTGCGTTCGCAGTACAGTCCTTTCGGTGAAAAAGCCGTGGTCTGCGTGTCCATATGAAGCCTCCATCCCTCAGCGCCCCTAGTGCATCGCAGCACCTTCCAGGTGCACCTCTGGGCGCCCACCGATAAAAATGCATCTCTCACCTACGAGTCTCCACACCCTTCAGAAGGCCTCCACCCACGAGAAGGACTTCACCCACCTCCACCCACCAGGAGCTCGTGGCAAAATCAAATTCAATGACATAATGGAAAGGCGATCGGCGTAAAAGTGAAATGTACAACCGCTACTACTAGCGCAGATTTGTCGCATCACATCATAGAATTGCCTGTGCATTTTTTTTACTTGTGCTGGTGCAGCAAAGTGGTGTCTTTCACTAGAGCTGTATGGGAAAAAAATGATGATAGAGCATGGCCAAAATGAGGTGTGCAGAGAGTGAACAGTAGTGCCAAGTGGCCACATATCCTTATCTTTTGTTTGTTATTTTTGTTGTGGCATGGTTGGTGTATGCTTTGCATGTGCATGATTGCAGTTTCTCGTAGATTCAGCTGGTTTGTATCAGACTGGCCTGAAATTATCTTCATAGCAGTGCCATAAAGTTGTAGTATAAGCAGCTGTAATGCCTGGCGTGTGTGAAAGAATCTCCATTGCATGCCATTATGCCATTGCTGTAAGCATGCATGGTAACAACACGCTAAAATGCATTGTGCAGATTTGTAGCAGAACAAGAAGGCATGGACCATCATTTGCATGGTGCAGTTTATTATCGATTCGTCTTGCTATCGACTGAAAACTTTAAGAAAAAAAGAGCTGTAGGTATACTGTAGAGGAGAAAGCCCATTGGTGCAAATTTATATCATTTGCTTCCACTGCCTATTGTGTAGGTGATTTAATTAGCCTTTAATTTTTGTGTCCTTGCATGGCTTTTTCTTGTCAGATGCAATTGTTAGACCTAATTCATAGAATTAAGAAAGGGTCATCTGCAGAACACGTGGCATGTCTGCATTGCACAAAATACCTTATGTACAATAATTGTGTGTTGAAAGGTGAAAAGCAGCTGGAAAACATAGAAGCATTAAATGCCTAAAGGCAAGCAGGGTGCTGATTATTTGCTACACACACTCATTTGGTTGTAAGTGCACTGCACAAACAATTGAAATGTCACTGTGGGTTAAATACGTATATGCTGCATTTGTTTTTATGGCTGGGCATAGTGTACTGGTCCTGAATCATTCACTCAGAGGTATTTTGCTCTCTGGAGTACACACTTGGATTCTTGGAAAACAGCAAAATTAAGCATGATTTCAAGAAAGATAGCTGTTATTTATACATGAAGTATGCAGCCGTTCCAATAATCAGTTTCCGTTTCTGCTCGATATTGGCACACTAATGCCCGTTGCTTACATGTGACCTGCAAGATATATGCTCTGTAGCAGCGGTCTCAAACTCGTTTGCCACGCAGGTCACACTGACAAATTTTTGTGTGCCATGGGCATGATGCAAGATATACCAGATGTTTTAGGGAAGCCTGCCACTCATTTTTACTTATAAGCTTTTTAAGGTAAAAAGATGCCTTTTACGGCTGGTGGCAGACGTCAGGAAAGAGATGAATAATGTTGACCATTAGGTTGGTTAAGTCAATTCTAATAGTTAACTTTAACCAGGTAGACACCTGGTTGCAATTATATATATGTAGCTGACCATCATTCAAAGCCATATCAGTTTTAGAATTTTGAAAACGAGGTTAACCTTGGCACTGTGGCTCAACAAATTTTGGCCATTTCTTGTGCAATTCGAAAGTCACACACCTGTGTTGTGTGTGAAGTGACGCCACACCAGTGAATGTCACTCCGCAGCACACGTGCCATGTAACCTTCTCGTCCTAGCCTCGACAGGAGCACTGAAATGCGGCAAGCAGCGAAGCAACACAGCATGGGCAGGACATAGAAGATCACATTGCACGCATGCCATGGTGTGACTCGATTTGATGGATATCGCTGCATACACACAGGAGGCACACAGTTTTCACAGTTTTTGAATTGCGTGATATATGGCCAAAATTGTTGAGCCACAGTGTGGAGGGCAATCGCGTTTTCGAAATTCTGAAAACAGGTATGGCTACCACTAACGGTGAGCTAGAAGTCGAATTGCAGCCAGGTACTTATATGTAATAATTAAAAAGTTAACTTTTGCAGTTTAGTTAATGAACTTACTAGGCAGCATGACTCACCTGTTTTCTGATGTACACCAACACTGGTATTACTTCGCCGAAAAAGCCATCTTTTTACCTCAAAAAGCCTTTGTTTAAAAATTATTGGCAGGTTTCCCTGAAACACCTGGTATAAGTGAAAACGAGTTTTATATAGTGTGTTAAAAGTAACTGATTACTTATGATAAATTACATTTTCTTCAAATTTTGTATGCAGTGATTTTGCCGCCGCGGTGGCTCAGTGGTTATGGCGCTCGGCTCCTGACCCGAAATATGCGGGTTCGATCCCGGCCACGGCAGTCGAATTTCGATGGAGGCGAAATTCTAGAGGCCCATGTACTGTGCAATGTCAGTGCACGTTAAAGAACCCCAGGTGGTCGAAATTTTTGGAGCCCCTCACTACGGCGTCCCTAACAGCCTGAGTCGCTTTGGGACGTTAAACCCCCATGAACCATAAACCAAACCGTAATGCATTGATTACTTTTTGCATTCTCAGTAATCTAGTTATTTTATTCAGTAAATATTACTAGTAATCAGTTACTTTCTGTTTGAAAACCAAGTTGTATAACCACCGATGAAACTTCAAGAACCTGAGCTTGGTGTCAAACACTAGTGCTAGCGCAGAATTTACCGGTTGTTTCAGCTAACACTTTCAAAAATTTTCAGAAACAGGCGTTTTGGGGTAAAAACATGGCTTTTGCGGCATAGTATTACCAGTGTTGGCTGATACCAGAAAACCGGTGAATCATCTTAGGTAGTAAGTTGGTTAACTAATTTTTAATAATTAACTTTTTAACTAGTCGAGTTAAGCGCCTAGTTTTAATTAGAGATTTGTAGCCGGTCGTTAGTAATAGCCATATCAGTATTTAGAACTTCAAAAATGCAATTACTCTCGCCGCTGTGGCTCGACAAAGTTTGGCTACATCATGCGAAAATACATCACTTTTGAAAGCATGCAGGAAAAGTAACCCCTCCAGTGCATGTAACTAGTCGAAAAAGCCAAATTTTGTCGAGCCACAGCACTAAGGGTAATCGTGTTTTTGAAGTTCTAAAAACTGATATGGTTATTACTATCGACTGGCTACAGATCTCTAGTTGCAACCAGGCGCCTAACTCTAATAGTTCAAAAGTTATTAGAAATTAGTTAACCAACTTACTAGTTAAGATGATTCACCAGTTTTCTGGTGTCTGCCAGGCCTGGCAATACCATGCTGCAAAAGCCATAACTTTACCCTAAAAATCTTATTTTTGAAAATTTTTGAAAGTGTTCGCTGAAACACCTGGTATTTCTTTGTGATAGACAAAGTCTGGGTCACTTAAAAGCTGTGCGCCAAGGGTGCCTGGACATGCAAGCCTGAGCGGCCTACATTGACTAGCCCCGTGTTCTGCAGCTCACATTTCTTTATGACAGCACAACAGAACATCATTTTTAATGAGATTGAGCTTCGTCTCCTCAGTCCTCAAGCAACAACGTAGCACAGTGCTTTGCATAACTACGAGTCGATGCTCAAGGTCTTCATATTTTACAATCCCACCCTTCCCTCCAGCACATACACTAAGGGAGTCTTCAAGGTCAACACTGATGTTTTCACTAGGAAACATGGAAAAACCAACCACTGTCGGCGAAAACTAACAGCGTATGAATTGCCACAGGCAACAGGTCAAGGAAGCCTCACCAGCTCATTCTAGACCATATCTTATGCTAATAATAGTGGGAAGGAAAATAACGTAATAGTAATCAGTTGCTCTTTTGTAATTGTGAAGTTAATTTTTGGGGGCTGAAACTGAACTCTGAAATCACTGACATTTCAGATGAAGCAATTGTAATTGTAATCGGTTACTTCTCTCTAACGTGTACAAGAGTGCTGAGGACAGAGCATGTGAAATGCACTGGATGCCAGTGGCCAGACAAAGTACCACTCTCGCACCTCCAAACTGGGTCCTTGCTTGCAGCATCATCTGTCTGCCAAGCGGCAAAAATTGGCCAGCAGAAAAAAAAATAACTATCTCATTGGCATAGAAACCGGATGCTATCTCTCGGCACTTTTTTTGCTGTTTGGCTAGCTGGCCACTGCTCAGCGCTACCATGCCATATGCATTTGGTAAGCTTTTTTTTTTTTATCTGTGGAATTCGATAGGGCGTGCAGTGATGAAGGCAAGGGGTGGCAGCGAGCAAGTTGGCCAACAGTCTGGTGAACAAACGTAAAAACGAGAGGACGCCGGGCTTGAGCTACTGCTTTGTCATTGAGGTGGCAGTTCTTACCCGTGTTGTAACACATTCAAATAATGCCGCGTGCAAATGGGTCGCTTAATGAGGAGTCGATCTCATAGTGCCTTGTGGAACTAGGGGAGTGCATCAATTCCCATGGCATGGGCCACTATGTCCTCACTGTGCACAGTTGACAAATACAGTGGAGGAGAAAAGAGGAAGGGTTAAAGTAAAAAGTAAGCATAAAGAGACGACTAAATTCAAACAGAAAAATGAAAGTCAATAAGAAACTCTGAATGAAAAGCCACCCGACAACCAAAAATATGTTCTTTTTTCAATTCCTTCTTTCGTATTCAAAGTTTCTTAGCCTTTATCACAAAAAGCTAGCTAACTTCATGCACACACAGCAAATAACACATACAAGAGGCAGAGAGACATACACACTATGAGCACTGTGGCGTGTGCTTTCTGCTTCTTGTCTGTGTTTTTTGCGCTATGTGAACATGAATCGCTACCAGCTTTCCCAGTTTTCTGTTCTAAGCTAGCTAACTTGAAGGTGGCAGTGATGGCTGGATGATTGAAATTTTGTTTATCTATAGGCCAGGAGAGGGCAAAGAAGGGGCAATAAGTAAGGTTCTCCCGACACAAGGGGTGAAATCTTTGGGGCCAGCCTGTCACTTGTGGCCCGCAGGCTGTTTGTCTGAGACCCCTGTTCTATAGAGGGTGTTCATGTGACATCATGGATGCCATTTTGCATTAGGGCATGCAGCTTTACTGATGCAGGGCAGAGCAGGTGGCAGTAAGCCAATTAGTTATGCTCGCAGCCTTTCATCATGCTCCATGAACAACAAAACGGCAGCCACTATGGCATCAGTGCATACTCTCTATAGCAATGATAGTGATAGTCACTTGTGCCATTCTGGGGCATATAGTTGCTGAATTGTTGCTAGCAGACTTCATACATCGGCGTTAAAATGAGGGCTTGTTCAATAGTTGGTGAAATGTTGCTAGCAGGCCTCATACATCAGTGTTCAAATGTGGACTTGTTGGTAGGTGTGCTATGTTGCCAAGCCTACTCTGTGTCATCAGGGACAAAATCGGCCTTGTAAGATATTTAAATATAATGTTACTACAGTTTGCCATGTCAGAACAAATCCTGTTGCCTTAACAGGTTTGTGGATGCAACGAATGTATTTCACGACTTTCCTGTTGTGAGATGCTGCTTACATGCTGCACAGAGCATGTTCCCAAGAAAGGAAAAAGAGGTAAAAATATAAAGAAAAGGTACATTGTTTGCTCACAGAAACTTTAACTGGTTGGAATTGAGTATCTCGTCAATGAATACAATGCTGCCAGAGCACATTTATCATGTGTCACCCGCTCCACATCTGTGTACCTGACTTTAGTTAGTATGTAAACACTAATTCATTTCAATTCTGTGCACAGAAGCCGCAGACCAAGACTCGTGGTAAATATTTTTGCAGCTCAGTACCTTTTCATACCAAGAGAATTTGATGTGTATCAGTAGAGGTCAGAAAAGGCCTGCTGATATTGATGTTGCAAGTTCCTTTTAATCAAAAAAAATGTTCAGCGAGTTTGTTGTGGGACTTTCTGTCGGCATATTTTAGTTACATAAATCAAAGGAAAAAAAGATAATTGTTGTTAGACGAAGTGTCTTTGATTATTGCATTTTCTCTATTTCTTTTTTTAGTTTTTACGCTGGAAAAAACCAGAAAAGAAAAGTTTAGTTTCAGTTCAAGTTTGCTATTCTCCACAATACCTTTAATTCTAGCACTGACTGCATTTAGGGTCTCGAAATATGCAGTATCATTGGTAAAAAGGAGCCCATCTGTACGGCTTGCTATTATCCAAGGTGGTAGCTTTATCATTGTAGCTTTCATGGTAGCTTGTTGGGAAAATGTGTCTCCATGAATTGTTTGCCTCACGATACTTTTGATCAAAATTTACGTGGTCACTGACAGGATGACACATTTGCTCGGTAAATGTTCTCTTCTGATCATACCAGTAACTTCACAGGAGGCCATGTGGCATTTCATGGCATTTTTGTGCCAAGATGGAATGTGTGAACATGGTTCTCAACAGCAGTGGTATTAGCACTGAATGTGTCATAGCAGTGCTTGCGCATAACAGTTTGATATGTGGTTGCAATGTGTTCTCTTAACACATAAAAAATTTACCTCAAATACAATAAGCCACATTGTGCTTTGACATCGCAGGGCAATTACTTTTGAAGAACACAATATTTTTCAATGATTAGGTGGGAGGGGGGGGGGGGGGGGGGAACACTAGCCAGAATTTTACAAGCTGCTGCAAATCTACTGTTGTGCCAGCAACCCTTCCAGCCCCTGGAATATGTTTTCCAGATGCAAAGAATGATGTATTGCTCCCAAGGCATGTCGCCACATTGCAATTAACTCATATCTTCTGACAAGCACTCTGAAGCATGGTGCAAGAACCGTTTTCACTCAAGTAGTTTAAGATTATTTTCAGTTTTTCTCATTATCACCTTGCATTTTTTTCAAAAATAAATGCAACTTATTTAACTGCCACTATTATGCTTTCATTGACTATGCAAACATGGACCAGTTTAAGCCAGCATTTTATATTTTAATTTTGAAGGTAAACAGAATTGAACTGTTTCTTTTGAACCAGAACAAAATCTGAAACTCTTCACTTATACACCCCTAGTGACAGAAACTGAGCTTATATTACTGCTGCTGAACCTGACCCTGATGTACAGCTGTTGGAATTGACAAGCCTTTATAGAAAGTCTGGTTGATGGTGTAGGTATGTGGCTATGCTTCATATCGAAATGCTTTTGTTTGTTTAAAAGAAAGGAGGAGGTGAATGTCTGTGCTACAAATTCTGAGAGCAACCAACTTTACCCTTTTAGTTTTTTGACCAACTGTTGTGCCAGTATCTATTCCTGATGTGCCAGTGAAATTACTAGCACTTTCTTTTTGTAACTACACTTCCCTGAGCTGTAACTTAGACCAGTGTAATAAAAAATTGGGGAATCTACAGATTTGTTATGAATTAACAGGTTCAAGCCACATACATCACGTACTGGGAGCACTTTTTTTGCTAATGGAGAGTCAGTATTGCATGCACTTTTGCCAACGTGCAAGCTGGGTTTTGTTACTCTCAAGAAGGAAAGCATCAAAACTGTTGTGAAACTTAATGGCACTGATATATATACTGGACGTTTCACATAATGAACCAAAGGTTTTGAGAGGAGTGAAACAGTTTGCAAGAATAAAACAAACAGTATGGCTGGGAATCACCTAGTGTACTCGGGAGTATTTTTATCCCTTGCTTGTTCAGTTATTACCTGCTGCTTGCGATCAGTGAAAATTTTCAATGAGAATGCTCTAAAACAGTGCAAAAAGCTGCAGTTGTGTCATTTATTTTTGTTACAGCAGCTTTATTCTGAATGTTTTTTCTAGCATTGGGCAAAAGGCACAAAAATTGAAATGCTCCCTGCACAATTGTCCGCTCTGATCACATCCCTGTGGCACAGTGATGGACTGTTGTCCTGGTCAACCCTACCTCGTATAGCCATAAGCACTGTTGGCATACGCAAAGAGCTGTAATCTGGAGCATCTTTGCAGTTTCACACTTTTGGTTCAGTGTAGGGAAAAAGCATTCAGAGCATTTAAAAACATTTATTGTTCTGGGAGTTCTCTATTAGGAACGCTTGAAGGGAACACAAAAACTTGCTCATCTTATCAGAAGTGCCCACAGAAGATGTGTGCAAGTGTGCCAGGTTGCAGCTTCACTTGTGAACAAAATGGCCTTGTAGTGAGGAGATAATTTCAAGAGCATTAATTACACTATGCATGACCAAAAGCAATGAAGTGAGGGCAAGGCTCAACCTCATGTGATTCTTCCACCTGTGATCCTGCACCTGCTCCTGAGTCCACAAATAGATGCACTTAAGCAACTTGATATCTGCTAGAGACAGTGCATAAGGCATGTGATGTGCTTGCATTGCAGATATCTGGCTATGTTGGACGTCTGCACCCTGTGTGCATGGCCTGCCTCAATTTCCTTAAGCAGGCATGGAAAAAACTGTTGTTTTTCTTGCTTTGCTTGCTTACTTCAGTAGTGTCGCACATATGCTCCAAGAGTACCGCCGCACAAGTCGCTGTGGTTTGTGTTCACTGTGAAAGCTTGTCTTAACCAGGAAGCATACAGTATATACGTATTAAGCAGACCTTTTTTTTTTTTGCCTCACATTAAGCCTTTGGAAACCAACCAAGGGGTCTTGTATTATTCTTCGTTATTTGCCTCGAGAATTTATCTCACTCGAGTTCATCCTAACGGGAATCCTCTGTGTTTTGTGCCTCTCTTGACACCCACAAACTTTAGATCGGTTCTTTTCACGTATGCCCAGCGGTTCAAAAGCTACTTGATCAGTCTGAAATAAACAATTTACCCATTACCAAACAAAAATACTCTTGTGTGCACTCAGTGGTAGTTCAAGAGCCTTCGAGAGTGCTGTCAGAGTTTCATTCTCAAGAAATGAGCCAGTAAATTTTGAAAGCGTAGTTCTAGTTTGGTGAAACACCCTTCATAACTGCGTAAAAATGCGAAGTGTTACGAAAACAAACTATCATTCTCCTAAATTTCTGGTGAATTCCACAAGAAATGAATTGGATGTGTCAGATAAAAAGTTCACATATGAGCAGGAAAGTAACATCTTAACTAGCAGCTTGTCGGTGACAATTTAATGTAATGAAAAGCATCTTCCCAGATAAATGAATTGTGTCAGGTGTGTGAACACAGCCACATTCACCTAGTATCTGTTTCATTTCTTCGTCATATTGATTACTGACAGAATATCTGTTGCTGCATGGTGTGGATTGGTGTGTTTTTTCAAGCATTGTCCTTTTCTATTACTATGTTCAAGCTCTGCCATAATGCAGGTTAAGCAAGGAGAGCCACTTTGCAGTATTTTATGTGATCGGTACTAGGCGATGAGCACCAGACCTACCTCATTTCTATTTGACTATCATAGACGATGCGTTCACTTTGCTGAGCTTGTATGCAGTAGCTAGGCGAGAAGAGTAGCTGGTTGGGTCCTTCGGTACATGGGAAAGCATACAGAATCTAGAGACAAGAGCAAGGCCCAAAAAAAGGTTGTGAAACAAATGCTGGACTTGGGTGATGGGGTGGTTATGAGGAAGGGAAAGGCACATTGCACCAGAACCATGCTGCGACAGTAGAGGTGAAAAGAGTAAAGGAGGAAGGGAGTAAGTGTCGCAGTAACGGAGGGCTGTAGAATAAGATCGGCCGCCTGGGATGCTTTCACGTGCACTGAGATTGTACAGCACATGGGCATTTTTGTGTGTCACCTTCTTCAAAGTTCAGCCGCCACAGCTAGGATTCAGTCCTGCAACCTTGTGCTCGGCAACCAATTGCTACAGCTACTCACCTACCATGGTGGGTTGCTGCATCTGCAATGCACTTCTCAAGTCTGGCACTTGTGTCTCTTCTGGTCCTTGCATTTTTTTATTGCTGGTTTTTGTATGCTCTACCTTTTTACACTAGAAAAATGCCATTTATTATATTCAAATTTTGCTTGACTATATTGATCACTGCCTACACATATTTGTTTAACATAATGTATTGTACTGCCATAGCTTATTCATATTCATGTTAGAGGCCATGATGACATTTTGGGAGCTGAATTGCTAATTGTTGACTGCTACAGTCTGATACAACTGAAGAACGAAGCAGCAAATGCCCCTCAAAGGAGCCCCTCCAGCCAATGGCATCGACCGATTCTCCCCCTTGACTGACCCTCCCCCTTGACTGATCCCTTTGGACCTGCTAGCCTGAAATCGCAGGGGGTGGCAGATGAAGGGAGAATAACCATGGCTTATTGGGATTAACCGTGGTGTCATGAAACTCTCTTGACGCCACTGGCTGGAGGGCTCCTTTGAGGGGCATCTACCAATTCATTCTCGAGTTTTATCCAACTATTGGAGCAGTGTGCTATTCATTATGTGTGTTTTATCGAATGTACTTCATGCCACAGATAACAGTTAAGCTATCATCTTCACATTTAGGAGGAACTAAGGAATATTATGCCTAACATGCTGCCCATTCATATTTGTCATGTGCATATATGGGTTAATAGTAAAGCATCAGGGTCACGCAAGTGAAACTGACCTAGGAGCAGCAGTTTTCTTCTGCATGGTACTTACTGAATACTGAGCACTATTGTGCTAGTCATTTGCTGAGATTGAAGTTGTGCTAAATGGCAGTTTTTTTTTTACTGTTTTGTGCATATTGATGAGAAAAAATGCTGATGGCAGGCTGCAGTTCTCAACTTGATGCCCTGAAACATGCAGCATTGAGCTGCTTTTCTGTCGGCACTGCAATTTTTTAATCATATTTGTGCAGTTGTCATTTGCCAGATGTGTGTGTGGTCTGGAATTTTACCCAGTGCTGAACTAGTCATATCATGCTGTACTTAAGACTTTTAACTCAAAGACTTGCATGTGAGCATTATCCTACAGCCAAATTTTGGCAATTGTTCATGAAAATCTGGCACAGGACGTGAAAAGTTCCCTGTTGCAGAACTCTGAACTTACTGGTTGTACAACTTGAATGTCCACTTACATACACAACACTTGCAAACCTGCTATATTGATAGCCTTCATGGCTCTGAGTTGACATGCGTAAAACAGTTCAAAGACCTGAAGTTGAATTCTGAATTCTGCAATGTCCAGAACAAACAAATAAGTACCTTCCCAGCTAAATAGACCATTTCACTGAAAGTTTCTATACATTACCATTGCTTAAAAGGATACTAATAGTTGTAGTAGCTCTTCATGAACACTGTGTGGTAAATATTGTTGAAAACATGCATAGATTTGTGAACTACTTTTTTTTTTTTACTGACCAAAGTCATTTAGTTTATTTGAAAGTATACATTTCTAATGAAACTTGAAATTTGAATGAAAGGAATTACTTCTTACTGCTGAAAAGTAGATTCTGAGGTGTTAACATTACTTTCATTATGTGCAGTCTTTCAAAATGTTATCCTCTGACTGTGCTAGGACTCTGACTGCTCTGACTGTGTGACGCCAGCAGCCAAAACCCTTTGTTGTAAGCCACAATGTGGCTATGCTGGGTTCTTGTGTCTATCATTGCTGCCTCAAGTTTGAGAGCAGCAATAGACCAGTGAGAAATGCAGGCATAATAGCAGCCACACAAGCAGTGAACGTGCACATTGATGTGGTGAATTTGTCTATTGTGTTGGCTGATCAGAACATAGAGTTTGTTTTCAGATAGATAAAACAAAATTTTGTTTTTAGTGGACCTTTCGGAGGACTGGGTGCGTGTGTGTGCGTGTGTGTGCGTGCACGCGCACACATCCATGCATAGGCGTGGGCGCATGTGTGCATAATTTGGCAGTAAAAAAGAAGTTAAACTTACAAAGAGTTTAAGCTGATGAAAATACAGATGGTTCTGATTGAAATGCCCTAATTTATATTGTTTTGTTATTTTTCCTTATTATGAGAACCATTTAATAGTTGAGTGTTGTTTTATGGTTTTGTTTGTCAGGGGTTAAAAAATCTGATGGCAGCGCAGACTGAAAAAGCTTCAGTTAGGTGATGGTACAGGAAACTAAGCATCATCGAGACTGGGATCACCCGACATTATGGCTACAATTTTTTTTTTTTAGGAGGGGGAAGGGGGGGCATGTCAGGGGTGTGGTGTATTCAACCAAACTGACATGTACTCCCACCTTAAAAAGTTTATGGAGCACAAGAGTCACTGAAAACAGCTTTTTCTGTGTAGTCTTGGCACTCAGCCCAAATTTGACAGGCAGTCTGCCAAGGTCCAAATCAAAAGCACAGGCTTCACATTTTGATTTTTGGTTACACACAATGACTAGGATGAAATTCCCACTTTCGAGCCCCGTAAACTTCTGACACTGGGTGTACATAACTTGATCTTACATTTCTTTTCAGCTGGTATGGTTTCAGTTATATAAAAAATGATGACTGCATTGTAATCTTTTTGGTGGCTGCGTATGACACATGAAATTTTTGTATTTGTAATGGTGCTCAAAAACATGGCGAATATTTTTAGTTGCTTTGAAGCAGTCGCAAGAAAAAATGGTTTTTGCTGTTATCCGTGTAAAATGAAGCAACTTGTTCTGATCTCATTTTTTACATCTCTCTGGTTTCAAACTGATTGTGTGGCTTAAAATATGGACTCATTAATTACGCAACAGTAGTGAAGAATATGCAACGAGTTCCAGACTGCAAACAAATGGTTGATGACTTGTGATGATAAAAGCTTGTCCAGGCATCAAGGGGTTGGAGTGTATATTAATTTAGTGCAGATATCATGTAAACTGACTCATGTTAAATACTACTTCTGTAAATATTGTCTTCTTCTGGACTTGTCTCGTGGACATACCTATATGTGTACATATTTCGCAGTGTCACATATTCTGCATTGTTGAGCATAAAAAATGGGAAGAATGTTGATGCATTTCCTGCTGTAAATCTAGTCAAATATTAATTTTACATAGAATAGTTTTCTTGATTCACAGTTGTTTTGTTGTATAGCTTACAGCGAAAAATTAAACAATGGAAAGACATATGTGGGGAGTTTTTACTTAAAATATCGTTCATGCTTTATCTTGCTGCCCTTTACAGCAATCTCAAGATGGAGGAAGCTATGTGATCCGTGATTAAGCATTGAAAAACCGTGCATGTAAATGTCCTTTCGGTCTGTGCTTTTGATCAGTAGCCAACTGCTGTGGTACTCTTTGCCCTCACAACATTTTGTGCGTAACATGCAGGATTTTGTGTACTCCTTGTAGCTGAAGTCCTTTCAAGTTATACTTTTAGCTTGCTTGGGTATCCAGGTGGTTGGGCACATTGCAGCTCAGGTAGTTGAGAGATTTCCAAATCTTTTGGTGCTTGCTCAGCAAAATATGTTTTCGTTTCCACCTTAGTGGTGAAATACAAAATTTCCTGTATAAAGATTATGTGAACTCTGGAAGCTAGTTCTGCATTTTCTCAACTTGTGCCTTGGTTCCTAATGAAAAACCCTATGCATTGCTCATTTTTTCACATTTGCTTACATTTTCAAATTGTAGCATGAAACATTTATCAGTGATTTTTGTTTTATTTCACTTAGTTTTCATTGCTTTAGTTTGTTTATGAATGCCCATGTTTGTTGTCATCTCATATGAAATAGCCCATCTTCTACCCTGCTTAAATGCTGCTGTCCATACCAGAAGTGAAGTTCCCTATTGGTTTTACTTTCAATGTGCAATTTAAAGAGAGGGTAATGGTACTAAATTTATTTGCCTCCAATTTTAGCATGAAGTCATAATTGGTGAAAGGTCACAATTTTTACAGCTTTTTTATTTAAGTATTTGCATGAGTAAGCTTTTTCATTCATTGAAAATTTTCAAATATGACAAGCCACCACATGGTCATTCTCAGCACAGAAATAAGATTGTGGAAACATTAACCATCGGTAGATTTTAACAAGTCATGCTGTAGCTAGCAGCTCTTATTAAACCCATGCTCTAGCAGGTTTTATGCTGAGTGTCTTTAGATGTGCCTATTTTTTCGTGGCTAGGCCTGAGCGACTAATAAATTTGGCTGTGTTTTTAGATGTGCACATTAAGACACCGGTTAACACCATGAAGCATGGAAGAAGGCAAAGGCTGCAAGTGGTCTTAACCTTACGAATTGCATTTCAAAAACTAGTGGAACTCGCAGTGGCATTGGGAAAGGAATAGGGTGCTTAAGGGGCCTTACCCATGCTGAGTGAATTTCAAAACTGGGTAAGGTTTTTGTTTTGTTTTGCTATGGAAGCCTATTGGCAAGCTTGGCTGTAGCAGCGATATTGTTAATAGACAACAGCGCAGTGGGGAGGCAGCAGAAGCCTTCAGAAATGGTGAAAAACAGAAAAGAAAATGTAAATGAATGAGCAAGGAGCTTGCTTGCCAAGATCGTAGTGCACCCACTTTTGACTTCACAAAAAGTGACATCATAGCATTTCCTAACCTTTTTCTTCTGCCATGCCAGGAATTGATACAGTTCTGAAGTAGAGTTACTATGTTTGGCATTTCAGACATATGTAGTTTCAGAAAACTTTTACATCTGTGTTTGTCAATAACCTGTTGAGGTTTATTTGATAATCTGAGCTTATTCCTTGCCTCTAAACTGTGCCCCCTGTTGTTTCGTCACACTGCACGAAGATTCTGCAGGAATCCTGTCCAGACTTTTAAATGATGCTTTGTCTTCAGTACATTCATGCAGTGTGGCTTTGGGATGTTAAACCTTCATAAACCATAAATCATTTCTGCCAGCTACTGATGAGGTGTTCAAGGAATAGGCGGCAGTTTTCTGTGGTCAGCATCCACCTTTTCTGTTTTTTTTTTTTAAATAAAAACCACCACTACCATTACTATTACTACTTCACCTGTATACAGGTCCTTGCAATACCATCGTGCATTGCAAAACCTGACCAACATTGTCTCCACATACAAAAAATTTTAAGCTACACAAAGCACAGCCACCACTTCAACAGTTGTTGATCATGGATGGTAAGCATCCACATTGCTGTTGTTTCAACCGTGCAATTTTGTGCATGCTATTGATTCACCTAACAGAAATCTGAATTCATAAATACGTACCCGGGTTCGAACCCGACTGCGGCGGCCGCGTTTCGATGGGGGTGGAACACAAAAGGCGCCCATGTGCTGTGCGATGTCAGTGCACGTTAAAGATCTGCAGGTGGTCTAAATTAATCTGGAGACCTCCACTACTGCACCTCTTTCTTTTTTCACTCCCACCTTCCTCCCTTCCTTTACAGCGCGGTTCAGGTGTCCACGGAGATATGTGAGACAGATACTGCGCCATTTCCTTTCCTCAAAAACCAGTTTACCAATTCACAAGTGCGCCATCATGTCCGACTGGTGCCTGATCGGTCAGAGCTAGCGCACCACCGCACAATTTGAAAATCAAACCATTGCCTCCCTTCAAATTGTTCCTGTGCCAGCTTTAAAAATTTGACCACTCATATTGACCCATGCTGTTGCAACATGGAGGAAGGAAAAATCACTATGCTGCACAATTTCAATGTGACTGGTCACCGTGTAGTCCTTTCCCTTAAGAACACCCTGCCTTCGGTTCATCCCCTACCTTGTGCCCCTCACACTCCACTCATGTTGCCTTTTCTTTGAAATCAGAAGGTGCCAGATTAGCGGGCGGGCATATTTTAAGAAGTTCACTGGAATAGGCCTCAAAACTAGAACACAAAATTCTGTGGTAATGCTTGTAATCCACTTATTAATTAATTTCTTGTTTGAACTACCCAGTGTTCTAAATTAAAAGATTGAAATAACTTAATTTTTTTCAGTAAAGTATGGTGCCTGTCAGGACTTGTTGTTTACAGTCAGACAAAAAACTGAATTAAGCTGTGTCAAATCATATTATTCGGCTATAGATGCATCACAGTCATTTTCATATAAAGTGTCAAGTAAACTTTGTCTAAAGTTAGTGTTGCTGCCATCCGTGTTGCGTTTTTCCTTAAGCAACATATGATTTGCTATAATTATGTGGAAAATGTTTGTCCTCAGTCTGAAAAATATTAGGAAAGAGCACACATTGGGATGTTGCCAATCATTCGCTGTACCAGTTCCAGCAACTTACAATGTAAACCATGGGGCAGCACTCTACTGCGAACTTGACTGCAGATTGTGTGCTTATACTTTTGGATGGTTTCTGTTAAACGCACTTTTTGTTTAACAATGAATAAATGGTTTGTGGAATGGATGTGCAGTGTGTTCTGCCATTCATTCACCCTCTAATATAATGCACCAAATGCATTTACGATATTTTTAATGAGTTCAGTCGTACTTGGCACAGCTGTGCCAATTTAACAACTCAAGGTACTTCCACCTCATGCAATTGCTTTCCTTTATTTAAACTTATTGCACCTTAGTTCACATTGCTTCGGTTAGTACCACTTCCAACAGCTAGTGCAGCACTAACTATATACATATATATTTATATCCCCTTCTGGCACCATGTCTACATGTATGGATGCAATTTGAACTTTGATCACTGTCAAATCTCGCCTTTATAAGGCACAATTTCGACAAATGTGGATGCAATAAAATCGGCTGAAGTCTGAAAAATCTTGAAATGCAGGAATCAAGTTTTTTTTTTTTTTTTAAGGACGGCTCCAGGCTTTATGATAGCTCTGGTATGGTCCTGGTGGATTTCAATTTTCATTTTATTGTTTTGCAAGCATATTTTGAAGTGCTTAAAATGTGTTGATTTTGCATAACGACATGATAGGAATGAATCGAAAGAATTACTACAGAGACCTTGAAAAGAGTGCTGAGTCATGATGTGGATATATGAGGACCTTACAGAAGTTGCATAATTGGTCACTGTGAAAGGCTGTAATTTTTTATGTGCAGTCCTGGCATGCTTCCTACAAAAATCTGAAATTATGAAAATTTTCCCTCTACTGGATCATAATTTATGCCTGAAGGGGATATATAGTATATGCTCTTTTCAGCCTTTTTCTTTTTTTCAGTAGTCTTGTATTAATGAACCAAAGTGTACAGCAGCAACACAGAATTGACATAGTGGTCCCACAAGAATAATATACATTGAGAAATGAGGTTGTTCAGCTCCTCTTTAAATTTCTTTGCAATGCTGACCAGTTGTGCAAGCCCTGGCACTCAGCTTTGTTGAGTGCGCTGGGTCTGGCAGGCGTTTCCCCGAGCTCTGTCTGACCAACATGTATCCTCTATATGCCATCGCGGTGGCTCAGTGGTTATGGTGCTCGGCTGCTGACCTGAAAGATGCAGGTTTGATCCTGGCCGTGGTGGTCGGATTTCGCTGGAGGCGAAATGCAATGTTAGAGGCCCGTGTACTGGGCGATGTCTGTGCATGTAAAGAACTACAGGTGGCTATAATTACCCGCACTCCTCCACTACAGCGTCCTTCATGGCCTAGGTCACTTTTGGACATTAAACCTCATAAAACCGAACCAAACATCACCTCTGTACATCTGTTTTGGTTAGTGCATTAAAGTAGGGATGCCATGACAACATCCTTTTCTTATCTAAACAATCCATATCTTGTTACAGGCAGTGCTCAGGTGGAGCAACTGCTGGCACTTTGCAAGTCTAACAGCACCCGCTGCAAATGGTTTTAATTCCATAGAGAAGGAGGAGTAGTATCCTTCTCTATAGTATTAGAACCGAAACCTTTAATTCTGAGAAAGCTGGGCAGTGTTTGGCAGAGAAACAAAAAAAAAAAAGTGGTAAAGATAATGTCCATTAGCACAATATTTCTAATCAGTGCAGAAAAAGTAGGCCACAACTTAAATTCAATGAATAAAGATTTAGTACCTTGAGTTGTAGAATTAGTGAAATAGTAAAACAGGTGTGTACCGTTCGAAATGAACTACAAAGAGCTAAACAGTGTTTTAGAATAGGCATCTAAGTTGTATTTTTGTGTTAGCATCCAAACTTCTATAATCTTGACTGGTTTGTGGTGCAAGCAGCTGTCTCTTGTGGCTGCTGATTTTGACTTTGAAGTATAGCTGTACCACGTAGGTAAGTGCAAGCAGCCTGACATTGCAAACCAGGTTTCCAATTCTGGCCACAGTGGCCGCATTTCGAGTGAGGCAAAATGGTTTGGTTTATAGGGGTTTAACTTCCCAAAATGACTCAGGCTATGAGGGACGCCGTAGTGAAGGGCTCCGGAAATTTCGACCACCTGGGGTTCTTTAACGTGCACTGACATCGCACAGCACACGGGCCTCTAGAATTTCGCCTCCACCGAAATTCAGCCGCCGCGGCCGGGATCGAACCCGCGTCTTTCGGGTCAGCAGCCCAATGCCATAACCACTGAGCCACTGCGGCGGGGGAGTCTAACTTTAGTATTCTTGGCAGCCAATGAATGTATCAAAAGTAAAGCACTTGATTTCTGAAACCATCATTTGGTTAAGGCTGAATTAACTTTTGTACTGCTAGAAAGACTAAATGACTTGATGCGAAACATTTTCGCATTTTTCGCATATCGCAAACGTCATATGAAAAATTGGTTCTGCAAATAATTTGGGCAAATGGATTGCTAAGAGGCCTATCACCTCTAGTTCGTGAAACTTAGTGCTCATGAAATATTCTCAAATTACTTTACCCAAATTCACAAAATATTGAGCTCGCAAAAAAAATAAGTCATTTACGGAATGTAAAGCACTCAAACTGCAAAGTAGGAGAGAGAAATATTCATGCCTTGATGGCATCAAAAAAACTGAGATGGTAGCTTTACTTTGAAGTTCATTTTCATGCATTGAACCAAGCATGCAAATCACCACATATGCTTGAGACTGCAGCTACTCAAATGCACTAATAATGAAAGTGGCAGCACCAATTCAATGCATGTCGCCGCGGGAGGCAATACATGCAGTGCCAGACACAATTTTTTTTTTTTGCACAGACATTTTCTACTGCACTGCTCGTTTCTTTTCCACTCTCTGAACAAAGCTGTCATTGCAAACATAATGCAATTGGGGGGTTATGTATGCTGCTTTTTAACTTTCTAATCCAAGCTTTTCAGGCATTTACATAGACTAGAGCAATTAATTTTAATAGTCGATAATAAAAGCAAAACACCCCCACATGCACCAGAATCATCAACAATCTAGTACAGGTTTACTCCTGCCAAATGGACTTTGTCTGAAAACATGGGTTCAAATTACTTTGAAACAACCTGTACAGATAGTCACCGTTCACCAATGCATCCTGTGTTTCAGCAGTCCTAATTAACAATGTGCCTGGTACGGGCCAACCACCACCTAGCCTTCAACTGAGACTGGTGTAGCCCTAGTTCTACCAGCGCAAGTTCCAGGACTCCCAGTATCAAAAAAAGGCTCCAAGCAAATGGTTTCATGTCGGAGGGACTGCAAGATAACACTTATCACACCAAATTTGTCCGGGCTCTGCTTGTTGTAGTCCAACTCCAATGGTATGCAACTAAAGTGCAAAGAAAGGAAGTCCAACAAACAATCAAGAAAACCAACTGGTATATCCTATAAGCTACTACCAAGGTTGAGCATGCATGTTTGATATGCAGTTAGATGCTACACAACAGTACAGATGGAAACATATACACTAAGCATAAGCGCCACCACTTGAAGCAATTGTGCCAACAGCAGCATGATGCAATATGTAGGATCACGTGACACTAACCAGGCATGGCTGCAATCAGGCTTGCTGCACAGCTCAAATGCTCCATTTTGTTTCCTTTGTTGAGAAATGATTTGTTATTAGCCACTCCTTGTTGGGTGCATTATTGGCAAAAAGTGGCTTCTGCAGCCTTTTTCCCCCAGACCAGGACAAATTTTTATTCAATTATGAAGTTTCTGTGAAGACTGCGTAGCTTTTCGTCATAGTCGTAGCCATAGGACTGTGCTTGGGTGATGTTAATGCACAATTACTCCCTTACTACAAATCTATTCTACCTGGAGGTTTGCCCTAAACATTGAACCAATATACGTTCCCACTTAGAGTTGATCAGTTTGCACTCGCCCTACCATCTGCTACCAACTGCTTGCTCGGTAGAGCCACTGCCCCAGGCAGGTCGTGGTCTCAAGTTTGAACCCCGGATCAGGACGGATTTTTCAACGACAAAGTTTCTGTGAAAGCTGTATAGCGTTCCTTTGTAGCTGTATGGTTGCACTTGGGTGGATGCTAATGAGATTATGCCCTTATAACATTCAACAGATCTCTCTTGCCCTATGTCATCAGAGCAAGTGTTTCTGGTCCAATGGGCAAACCATGCGGTATATTGAGGAGGTTAATCTGGAGAAGAAAGGCAGCGAGGGAATGCTTAACACATGCAAAGCCGGTTTGGAAGCAGAAGTAGATGATTTTGCCCATACAGCCGCACCCCTTTGACATCATGTTGTTTACACCAGGGAGAAGTCTATACAAAAACCCACTGACATGTTAATATGCAAAGTGGATTATTTAGAGTACGAGAACCGCAAAGTGAACAAGGTTCTTGCACCTTTTATATTTTACTGCTTGTCCACTCTGCGAAATGAGAAAAAACATACTGGCCCTAATGTTTGCCACACTCTTACATTGCGCTTCAAGGCTGACGGAACTGCACACAACTCAGAAAAGCAGTTTAATTAAGGCTGACATTACTGCAAGAATGAGCAAAACTGTCATTCCCCTGAAGAAGCCACAGAATATGCAGATGATATTGTTACGTAATGGCAACGGCAGTCTGGAAGTCGGAAGACAGCGAAAAGGGCTTCCTAAAGGAACTGTTTATTGGGCTCACCTACGCCCACAAAGAACTGAATAGCTCAGCAGTGGCAATATCAACAAGCGAGCTCGGCAGTCGTCGAACAGAATCCCCACCGCTCTCAGCTGTGCTCAATTTAAAAAAGCCAACTACAAACTTTCGAAATATGACGTGCAAAGTTAACACAACAGTCTAGAACAACATGGAATTGATTCTGCCTGGGTGCAATCATTCGAGATAAATCTGGTCGAGTCTCACATCACAAACAGAACGATAAAGCAGCATGCTGGCCACTTTCAGGAATGACCAAACAACCATTACAAAGTTTTGCGTCAAATCTCGCATCCCATGAAATGGGTAAGGGAAGTGGTACGAATGAACCAATGAACCATAAAAAGCCTGAAAAGCACTCGGAAAGGCTGGAAGGTTGTGTGAAGGACGCATTTTGCTGTTCTATCTTCACACTCAAAAAAGTTGCCACAATAGATGGGACTTTTCAGTACACGCCTATAAAGAAAGGACTCTGCATAATTAACTGCACAGTTCCCCATGAAAGGAACCAGCGAACATGCTCAAAATAGAGAACGGAGAGGACTGGTGAAAGTGAAAAAAAAAAAAAAGCAGACGGCAGATATTATGAAAAACTTTTCAGCAGTTCAGCAGCATAAGCAAAAGTAGTCTACCAGGTTGATAGACAACTTGCAAAGGTCAGCAAGCATTGTACAATTACAGACAATCTCCGTTATAAAAGGCCACTAGAAGCAGTGTTCAATGCTTGAAAAAGATCTGCTTGAACAAGCTGTCCAATCATTGAAAAGACATTTTACATGGTGCCAAGTGAAGCAGATAACCTGTTGACTGCCAACAATAATGTGCAAAGTACACAAGCTCTACACAATGGTTGATAAAGTTGAGCCTGTTTATTTTTCAGCAGCAAATATTATGGTCTGGCCACTTGGTGGAGATGTTGGCTCCTACTTCCTGTACCCAGCATCGACGTGATGGGAGCTAAAGTTTTCTCAGGCATGACAATATAACCAAAATGAACATCGACAGCACTAAGAAAGAAGGTCAAGTTTTTAGCATGTTAAAATTGTAACTATTCTGCTTGACTGCCTTTGTCAGAAAGTTTTATTACTATTGTATACATAAGAGAGAAATTCAAACAGAAAGCACAGAAAGTGCCTAAAAGACAGCACTGTCACAAAAAAGTGACACCAATAAATGTAAAACTTCTAAATAAAAAATATGCCCTTAAAATTAAGAAAAAAGGCACCAAAATTCCGAATGTCTAGTAAACATATTTGTGCGATATCTCGTATGCAACCCTTTTCAAGTTCCACAATTATTAGACACGTCAGACTAAAAAAAATGAAAAGAAATAAAAACATGAATACCTAGCACGGCTTCAAATATTTTCATGCATATGTATTACCACCACCATCAGAAACCCACAGCCCACTTCAGTTCACTGACACATTCAAATATTTCCAAAACAGTGGCTGCAGGTTGCATGGAGTGTGAGGTTTAACAAAACAATGTTTGGGAACTATGCTGGAGTTTGTTCACCTGCCACAAAACACTGCCAATGATTATTACAACAATTGCATAAAAGTGATGACAAAACACTGCCAATTTCATGAAATCACAAGGAACTTTGAAGCACCAGCCCTGGCCTGACCGAAGCAGATGCTTCGGTGATGGCGGCACATGATCCAACATTCTACATCATGAAGGTACCACACTGTCTTTGTGCGCCGTAGCTGTGGCTATACATGTTACACATCTACAGAGATCAGAACTAGACTAAGGCAGAGGCCGTACTCTTTGGGAACTGTGATTATGCAAACAATTACTGACTGTGTGCATTCACGGACTACTCCGTACAGAAAATAAAAGAATGGTACCAGTTTTGCACACTCCAAATATACCTTGGCAGGCTTAACACTGTGGTGTACTAATGGCAGCAAAAGTTATGGAATGCGGGTGCATTGGAAAAAATTTAATTTGATGCAGTCAGGCAAGCCATTTGCCTGAAATGTCAGCACGTATGTGAGAATGTGCAAGCTCCATTAGCTGGAGACATTACCATGTAACAGGGTCGCAAGTCACTGCAACAATCATTTTTTTTTTCCAGAGAACACACATTCCACAAACTTTTCTTGCCAACAGTGCATAACACGCAGAACATACATACAGTGGTGGGAATGGTAAAGAGAATTTTAGAGCAGGTTTTGTAACTGGCAAAAAGTCAATTTGTAGCAGTTTCCTAATGTTTCGTGGCAGGAACCCAATGCTAACCCTCAAAGTAAAGATGAAAATTTATACTTTTCATTACAAAGATGCTTCTTAACTAGAAGCACACAAACTCCAGTACTCCACAGCACACAATATATAAAACCAGACGCTACGAGACAAAACTGAACGGAAAATAATAACGTAATAAGAGGAGCTCAACTGCACATATCAGTAATTTAGAATTTTCAGCTTTATATATTTCCAAGAAGCAACCCTTCCACATTCCTGAACGTGCGTTCTGCCACTAATATCTTCCTTCTTGAAGATGAGAGCAAATTAGTTGAATAAGTTCAAATCAATTTGGTTTCCAACGCCTGAGACACTAAAAAGTGAAACCATAAATTATGGCCACAAGGAAGTACAGAGAAAGAAAATGAAAAGCAAGGGGTTCGTGACGTCGGACCCAAATGCTCCAAGCCTGAGTGTGGTGATACAAGACACAATGCTTTGATGGCAAATTAGGTAATGCGAGCAGGGAAAGGTGTCGCTATTGTGCACTACAAGAATATAGAGTATGCACTAAAAATATAGTGGAACCCCGCTGTAGTAAACTCAGTTATAGTAAAAGCCCGAATATAGAAAGTAGAGCTGCAGTCCTATCTCGCCTGCCACAGACTGCACATTTTTTTTCTGCTATAGTAAACATTTTATTGAAGAAATGGTTATGGTAAAGAGTGTCTGACCGTGGCGATGTACTTCCCGTGTAATGAAGAGACCGCGGCACGCACGAAGTCTAGGATCACAAGGAAAATAGACACCGAACGCACTCTTTGAGGTGGCTTCGCCACCCAGCTCGAGAGCAGCGAGGACAAGCAAATTTATTAAAGACCTTGAGGACGTGAGGCAAAGTGCGCGGTGCACACGTAAATAGTAAAGCTGGCTATGAACGTAGAAAGGAGGCACGGGTCACTGAGAAAGGAAAGCCAGTAAATGAGGGGTAGAAACCGGAAGAAAAGGGCATGCGTTCATAGCACGGCAGCGTGAAGCACGGGGAAGCAGCAGCAAGAAACAGAGGTGCGGCGGAACTGCATAGGTGGTTTTGCCACGTTTTACTTTGTCATGAGCGTTTTTTAACTATTGCCTTTTAAATGACGCTGAACCCATAGAAGACAATGCTGTGACCACAGAAAGCTTTGGTTTTCACACGGAATCAAACTCTATTTTTGTAGCCACGCTGTATTCGTGTAAATATGACAATTCCACAAGATGTAAACAATGTCGGAAACGTAATGTGATAACTGATAATAAATAATGATCGCATAAAGGGACTGTAAGAGCAGGATGTAAGGTATTTCTGAGTGTTTGTTTTATAAACCAACCCTTAGTGCTTAATAAACAGCCAGAGAGCATAGTCAAAGCCAAGTCACCAACTACTGATATAGTAAAGACTCTGATATAGTAAAGATTTTTGCTGGTCTGAGCTACTTTACTATAGAGGGATTCTACTGTACATCCAAAAGTCTAGGCAGCAGCCAGAACATGGTGGAAACAGTGGGAGGCTCAGAACTAACTGAAAATATGGGAGCTCGTGGCCAAGACACATTGGCAGTAACAAGAAGACACCAGGTGCGCAAGAATCGCCTTACTACAAACAGGCAGTGAATGCGCAGCTAACATTGGCGACAGATGAGAGAGGAGAAGCCAACTTTACCTCAGAGGAGACGGCACAAGATTGTATGGGGTGAAGGGAAGAAAAAAAAAGGCTAATAGTGCCCTGCCATGGAGGCCTCTAAAATGTAGGTACATTGCAAGGCTAATACCTCTTTACACCTCTAGCAAAGCTGAGTCCACTCATTAAAAGTAAGGACACAGATAGGGCAGTGTTGGGTGCATAGTTAGGGCAAGGTTCAGGCACAGCCCCACTAGGTGTGGGATGTCCAGGGTTGTCCAGGGTAGACTGGTGGCGCACACATCACTGCACTGGAGGTGGTGCCATATGTGATGCTGCAGGGTCGAAACTACTGGGTAAGGGCTTGAGTTGGTCTGCCTGAGTAGTCAGTGGAAGTTGTGCGAGATACAGCTGCAAGCAACAGATTGTTCGCTCGCCTTGCAAGCAGACTGCACTATGGTAGTACTACTTGAGACTTCTAGCACAGCGCAATTCACTACCATGACCCTCCAAATGCACATGTGCAGCTGACGTTGACAGGAAGAACAGCACATCTGTCACTACCTGCGCAGGGACAGATGTGCACATGCACCTTGCTCCTCAGGGCCACGGGAGTGGACTGCATTATGCTGATGCTCTACTTTCCAATGGTAAAAGAAAATGGAATACAAGGGCAGTCCGCAAGAGAGTTGAACTATGGAAGCATGAAGTTTGAGGAAAAAGCGCAACGCCTGGAACAGGGGGCTGCAGAAGAAACAAGAACACAAGACCAAGCGGCAACGGCGGGAGGCGGACGCTCAAATCCGGCTTGCTCCAAAGGCCGACCAGAACGCATGATTACCAGCCATTTCAAGCACAGCCAGGAAATGAAGCCTCACCAGTGGAAGCCATGTAGTAGTTCCAGTATGCTCATACGTCAAGCTCACCGTAAACAATCCCACTGTCTGGCACTATGGTACAATGGAATGGTGCCCACTTACTGACGCATAGTTCTTAAGTTCAATATCAGAGCCCTTTGCCCGTATACGACATAGGTCTCCGTTTTTTTATGCTTAAGTAGAAAACTTTATAACTTTACGCTCACTAACTCAATTTTTAAGGTGTCTGGTATTCATTAGGTTACCTTCCGCGATGCGTGGGGTCCAGAGGCACACAAAAATAGCAAGATGTGAGGCTAGTGGCTGTGCTTGACATGGCTGGCAAATACACAACCAGGACATGCATTCGGAGCAGCAAGAAAAGCAGCATGAACAAGGTGACTATCATATTATGTCCCTTTGGGATGCATGCAAATGGGTCTCTGAGCAGATTTGTTTTTATGGTGCACCGTTACCAAGGCAAATATGTGAAATATGCACACACCACATGCTACCATCAGGTGGAAAAAAAAAAAAAAGAGCGTAAAAGATAAATGGGGTTAGATTCTGACAGGCACCCTTTTTGTCACACATAGATCCAGTAGACTATTAAGCCATGCCTATGCACAAGGCGATACCACTAGGCACCTCGTGTCAGTTGTGGTTAAACTGCATTGTGCTGCAGTGCCGGCACGATACTGTAGTGACAGCTACACTAGGCTAGCAGAAGCACATTTCACGGTGCCTGCCAAAGGCCACTACTGCGCATGCGCCGCTACCAAGGCAACCAGTACCATGGCAACTATGGTACCGCTCGGACTGTCAATCATAAGAAAAGAAAATTGGGGGTCTAGGTGGGAATTGAACCCGGGCCGCTGACATGCGATAAGGGGACGCTGCCACTCTGCCATGACACTTCGAGGTTTGAAACTGAACAAAGGCGCGTCTAGTGAATGCACAGTTCTTAAAAACATATCTTCAAGATATGTATTAAGGCCTCCATCAGTAATTATGAGCACGGTAATTACAAATGTCGCAATCAAGCGAGCACCAAATTTCCTCCATTTCCAGTAAATTTCCTCCGCGCCTGGCATGTAGTAGAAGCGCCATCATGCAGCACCCACTGAAAACCCCTCTTGCAAAGTACAGCGCTAGCCCAGCAGATGGCGCAGGTGGCGGACCGCACACAGCTTCCGCGCTGCGTGAAAACGAGGAGAGAAAGCCTAAGTGGGCGACCGAGACGCCCGAAGAACGAGAGGAACGTCTCGCGAAGAGACATCGCCAAGGTGCTGAACGACAATGACGGCGTGTCGCTACCGAAATGTCAGTAGATGAAACTGCTTTCGCTATGTATATCCTGGCCTAGCTGAGCTAAGCCACTGCTATTTTTTTTTTTTTTTTTCACAAAACTCCCATTTGTAGCAGCGCATAGCAGGGTCAATGCAATGGAGCAGCACTGCACAATCGGCATAGCATTCCCACCACTGTTAAGACAAAACACTTCCAAATCTTGTCAGTAGGAAGTTCACAGATTGAGAATAAAGGGTTGTATGTGCTTTAAAAATTATTTTCCTCAACTCTGAAAACTCTTTTCAGTCAATAAAAGCGCAAGTACACCATATGTAGTATGACCTAATGTACACAGTTGAAATATAATTGCACTGGGCAGATTATGCAATTCTCTTTATTTTTAACCAATGCTAAATATAACAGTGTTCAAAGCCAACAGAAGACCAGCATAACCACCACTGCAAGGGCACACTGCTGAATACAACAGGCCTTTATGAACTGCTGCTAAGAACCAATGTCAAAACAATGCCTCAGCTGCACCTTATCTCATATTAGAAAAAAGTGCCATTTGTAATGAAAAAAAAAAACCATTGTTTGTCTCAAAGACAACAATCAGCAGCAAGGCTTTGAAAAAAAAAAGAAAAACCTCATCAGATCAGCCTAACGCACCGTGTGTCATATCTGTATATTAACAGCACAAAAGACAGAACAAGGGCAACGATGCGATATATATTCCTCAAGCATACACACCACTACCTGAAAAAACTCAAGCAGGTGCTTATTTTTCTAGGTTCTTGACCTATAATTGTGCGCTATGCAATTCTAAACCCATCAGCCAAAGCTAGCGCTGCATTCTGCACAAGCTGTGTCCCGTCCGATGACAAGCACAATTTGCTGGGCACTACTCATTGGGACTGCTCTCTGTCATCACGAGAACATTACCTTTTCTTTGCTTTTCACAGATGCTACAATGCCACACCTCGCTGCAACGAGAGTGCTGCCTGCAATGCGGCAGGAAGGCGAGAAGAAATCTTCCAGGCCTACAGGGATCTCAATTTGTGTTCCTAAGCTATGTACACTGCACACACGAACTGTGTAGGAGAACGGAAACAATGGTGTCCACTTCACTACAGCAGGCTGTTTTCACTCGAGGACAATGCTGGTAAGCCAAAGCTGAAAGACTGTGGTGTCAGGCCCAGCAATAAAGCGAGCTTGACAGCCACATTGGATGGCTTCACTTCTTCTAGCTCTTCATCAGGCATCATCTAAAACGAAAGAACAAATTAATCAACATCCACAGTATTACGGCACAAATTATAATCAGTGTCATTTCTAAGCCTCTATACGCCTCGCCTACAAGAAGCAAAATTGTACACAAGTGCAAGACCACACACCTAGTTCGTAAGAATACTGGATTACAATACCATCTTCAAGTTGTGCTGCAGAGATGTTACAGGACTTGGGCAAAAAATAGAAAACACACGACTCTCAAGAGAAAATAGCAAACTACAAACTGACGCTGTGGAGCCATGCAGCCCCCCAACCTGGCTGAATGAGCAAAGCAAGAACCATTGCCACCAACATAAATCGATGAGCACTGCAGCACACACCTAAAGCAACAGCCCTTGGTGCCACCCATCTGCCACGATCCCTACTGCATACTGAGATGTTCCAGCAGAGAACGAAGAGATGACAAAACATTGGAGCACGGGGTAGAAAGGTCTTCAGCGTCATAGGGATGACCGGCATGTGTTACATCAAGGAGCTCTTTGGGCTGTTTTAGTTGACTTACAGTGCGCTTCTGCTTCTGCTAGGCTTCTCTATTTTCTAGCCAAGTTGCCTGCTTAATTGTTTGTTCACTTTTTCAAATGTTACCACAGCACTCCTGGTAAATTAGCCACGTTTTATAGCCACATCCTGCAGTAGCTCTTCCAACACGCCTTTTCCAATAAACAGTCATCAATAAAGAGCTTTCCAATAAAGAGCAGTTGTTAGTATGGAACCTCCTGTGCCTTTCTTCAAATGAGTTATAAGACACACCTGCCCACCTCACCTCTCAGGGAACTTTCCTAAACATTTAATTTTGCACAGCACAAAGTACAAGGAAGTAATATGCAACAAGTTTTGCAATTGTCTGCAGCAGTAGCAGCAGTATAGTAGTAGTAGTTGAGAGTTAATGGCACAGTGACAGGTGAGGCCATTTTGCACCAAACACAAGGCGATACATGCCACAGTGACAGGCGAGGCAATTGTGCACCAAATACAAGGTGATATGAGTTGGATATGATAATTAAACATTAAAAAGCCCTTGACTACACTCTGGCCAGAAATTCGCTACACTCTGGAGCAGCCGTCAAGCATTGTCCCAGGAATGTGCGACCGTAAAAATATTTTTAGGAGACTCATTAACAACGCAGTTAAAGCAGTCGCAATCAAATAGTTTTGCCACAATTCCCCTTTCCGAGCCTGACCAAGGCAGTTTTTCTCACTCGTCCAGGCAACTAGAGTCTACAAGCGAAATTTTCCTTTCTGTCCCGCTTCTAGGCGTAGGCAGAGCGTATGTCAAATGTCCAAATCATAACCTTGCCTTGCCAGGTATCCTTTCTTGCTTTATTTGCTTCCATGCACTTGCTGTATGCAACTATCATATTGAGACAGCACAGCACAGTGTGTTGCACTACACATGAAACACAATTATCAAAACTAAGGGCGGGGTGGGGGGGGGGGGGGGGGGGGGGGGGCACGGAAACACACAAGCAGCTTTCAGTAAGCACAGGATCTAGACCATGCAGCCATAAATGAGCCAGGACAACCCCCCTCCCCCCTCTCTCTGTGTCTGTGTGTGCTGCGTGCGTGTGTGTGAGTGCGTGCGTGTGCACGCACGAAAACGAACAGAGCTATGAAAAGAGCAGGCACAACGAGCAGACCAGACATCGCACACATGCAGGTGCGCCTTGGATGCCAGATGGAGTGGATGAAGAGAAAGGCTTTGTCAAAAGAGGGGTGAAATGGGCATTAAATTTTAACCCCCTATAGAGGTAAGTATGGCTCTAATATTCACCACAGACGATCACAGCAGTACACTGCGCTTGTAGCAGAAGGCACACGCCAGTCAATGAAGCTGACAGAAGAGGCAAACCACAGGAAGAAGGCATCCTGGCCAGTGCTCGAGAACTATCTGTGCACGCCACCTGCCGCAAGCGTGTTATCGAACTCTGACTGGAAAATGTGGCTATTGTGCAGTGTAGAGGTCGTAAGCTGTGCCGAAAATTGAGGAGACACTTGTTCCATACAAATTGTATTTCAGTAATTCAGAGACAATGCCATCCTCAACAAGTGCGGTTGTATTTTCAACATATTCCAATATTTTAGCTACACTGACCGGACCAACCTGGTGAGTTTGCACCAGTCCCAGATAATTTTTCTAGCTCAAGTTGAATTGTCTTCTGCTGTCCGGTTCCCCTTCTCCAGCGCATATCCAATGGCACACAGCTTGAATTTTGCATTGTAGCTCCTTCGCTTCCAAATGATGGCATGTTGAGCAACAACAACGCACGATGCACGCAAAGCCAAACGGGTGCGACGCCGAAATTAAAACTTTCGAGAATATGGCTAGACCGGCTGGACTGGGCACCGCATTCAGTTTGGTTGTACAGTAGAACCCTTCTGTACTAAAATAGCTCGACCATCAAAAATCTTTACTCAGGGTCTCAGGGTCTTTACAATATCAGTTGTTGGTGATAGAACGGCTCTGACTATGCTCTCTGGTTGCTTGCTAAGCATGAGGTGTTGGTTTATAAAACAAACACTAAGAAATACCTTACATTCTGCTCTTATCGTCCCTTTATGTGAGAACTATTTATTATTAGTTATCACATGTTATCAGGTTTACACGGATACAACGTGGCTACAAAAATAAAGTGAGCTAGTTTCCATGAGAGAACCAAAGCTTTCAACGACCACAGCGTCGTCTTCTGTGGCTTCAGCGTCATTTAAGAGGCAGTAGTCAAGAAACGCGCGACAGTCAAATGCGGAAAAATCGCCTAGGCAGTTCTACCGTGCCTCCACTTCTTGCCGCTGCTTCCCCGTGCTTCGCGCTGCAGTGCTACGGACGCACGCCCTTTTCTACTTCTCAGTGCGTTTTTACTGGCTTTTCTTTCACAGTGCCGCCTTCTCCCTACGTTCATAGCCAGCTTTACTTTTTCCGTGCGCGCCGCGCACTTTACCTCACGGCCTCAAGTTCTTCAAAAAGTTGGCTTCTCCTCGCAGCTTTCAGCTTGGTGGTGAAGCCACCTTAACGAGCGCATTTTATTTGCCTCGCGATCCTAGGACTTCGCACCGCGATGTCATCATTCCGTGAGAAGTACATCACCACGGCCAGACGCTCTTTACTATAGCCGTTTCTTCTAAAAGCGATCTTTACTATAACAAAAAAAAAATATATATACAGTGGTCTATGGAAGGCAAATGGGACCACAGCTTCACTTTACTGTATCCGAATTTTTACTATGACAGTGTTTATTATAGCTGGGTTCTACTGTAGCAAGATTGTAATTCCACCCATAAAATAACATTTTAATAATAACCGAGTTTTTCTTTTTACAGATGGATTTCCTTCTCAAACATAGTTGCTAGGCACAGCAAAAGATTATGTCATAAGTCGCATTCTTGTATGCAACGCGGCAATAAACATTTCAGCAAAAAAAAAAAAAAAAGTCATACACCACAAAATACAGTACCCAGTGTAGTGGCTCAGTGGCTTTGGCATTCAGCTGCTAATTCCAAGGCTGCAGGCTTAAACCCGCCTGGAGCAGACCCATTTCGATAGAGGTGAAATGTAAAAATGCTCATGTGCTGTGCGGTGTGGTGTCAGTGCACATCAAAGAATTCCAGGTGGTCTAAATTAATCTGGAGTCCTCCACTGTGGTGTCTGTCAAAGCCTACGTGTTGCTTTGGAATATTAAATCCCCCACATAGCACAATACAATAAAACTACACAACTTGTTGCATGTTACTTGTCCACTAGCACTACTAACAGAGAAAGAACTAATGCTACAAGTCTCTGAGTAAAATCTAATGACACTCGGCACTTTCATAAAAGGCATTCGATAAAGTTAATCACGCGACTCTTCTAACACAACTCGTAATACTATACGGTTTCAGGGGGAACACTACTTAGCCTAATCAAAAGTTATCTGCACTCCAGAGGATTCCAATGAAAAACAATATTTCAAATAATTTACTCATTCACTCTGGAGTACCACAAGGAAGCACCCTTGGGTCTTTCTGTTTAATATTTTCATTAATGACATAGTACAAACCAATAATACTGCTCAATTCAACATATATGATGATGATACTAGTTTCTTTTTTATGTCCACGAATGTCGAAAAATTAACTATATTGAATGCTGCATTAGGAGAACTTAACAAAAGAGCTTGCCAAATTCACCAGCCATCATTAGTGCTTAAATAAATAAATAACGCTATGCTTTTTCAACATAAAAGCAAAGAAGTGAACACTGATGGCCATCTGCACATTGGTTTCTCAGTTATAAATGAGAAGAATTTACACTGGAATATTTTACCGCCTCCTTTGTTAGCAAGCTTGCTTGTATAGAGAAGCAATTACGAAGCTCCAATTTTTGCTTTCATTCAGTATAAGAAGCTATTGTAAAACTCCCTCTTCCTTTCTCATTTAAGCTACTGCCATTTTGTCTGGGGGCAAAACCACAATGTTGAACATCAGTAAGCTTTTTTTTATTGCAGAAGAAAGCCATATGCGCTGCTGCTAATCCTTCATATGATGCACATATGGAGCCTCTTTGTAGCATCTTTCATTTACAACCTATCTACACCTTTCATGACATTCTACTCAAATGTTTCATCATGGGAAAAAAACAGAACACTAATCTTATTGCAAGGTTATCTGATTTGACAATGAATTCTAGCAATTAGAACTCACCGCACAAAGAAGGATACCATATTCCTAATAGACATGCTAACAACAAAGATCAAATGTTGAGCTTATAAGAGAATCAATAGAAACTTGAGTATTTTTCTGGAATGGGCTTATTACACATTGCTCATGCACATACAGAACTTGGCACAGTTAAAAGTAAGTGATCCCCCCTCCAAGTTCCAAACTGTGCTCCATTCCATGTGGGGGCAACCTGATGATACATTCCTGGTGTCGAGACCGAGGCACTGCGCCGATCTCGACACCAGAAATGCATCATCGGGTGACGCCCATATGCAGTGGAGCACGGTTCCAAACTTGGAGGGGGGATACCTACTTCTGTCCCCAATGTACTTTGTGTTCCTGTCATACCTCATACACTTACATCATAGAATGTTTTAATTCATTTTCTGTGCCGCACTCATCATAAACAACTTCTGCTACAAATATCACCTTTATTATGTTTTGCTATGAATATGATTTCTATCACAGTACTGCTTGTAGTATGTGTAGTATTTACAGTATACTTGTGATAAATCAAACTCTGATAATATGTACTTATGGTTAACCCTTTGAGGGTCGAATTATTTTGAAGAAAACTTTCCCAGGTGGTCAAATTACTTTACTGCGGATCTTGAATCTACAAAATGTATATAATCGAGAATAAATAGTAAAAAAAAATTAGGAACAGTACTTTGGTGACAGCATCGCTCACAACTGGAAAATGTTCAACAGAATAGAATAGCAACGGTGATAAGCAAGCTAAGAGCAGCACCAATAAAGATAGAAATCAACTTTCGCCGCCTCTGCAAAACAGTGCCCAAAAAAAGAGAAAACACGTTTCGCGCGACTCCGTTGCGATCCCACGGCGGAATCGAAACCGCGTAGGCGCGTTGCCACAGAGGGCGAGAATACCTCGCGAGCAACGGTGATAAGCAAGCTAAGAGCAGCGCCAATAAAGATAGAAATCAACTTCGGCAGCCCCTGCAAGATAGTGCTGACAAAAAGAAAACTCAAATTTTGCGCGACTCCGTTGCGATCACGTGACGAAACCAAAACTACAAAAGGGGTGTTGCCACAGTCTGTGCCGCCGCGCTAAAGCTAGACATAAGTTCTGCTTATCTCCGTAAGAAGGCAGCACAAAATTCAAACACTTCTTGTAAGTCCTAAGAGGTGGCAGCACCCCCCAGTGAGCACGCATTGTTCTTTTGGCGCAAAATTTCAAACGGAAGATCGAAACCGGACCCCGTACGGCAAAGACCTTGCGGGACAGAAAACCGCCGCCGTACATATACGGCAAAAACCTTCAAAGGGTTAATTTGAACAAATATCAAAATTTTGGTTGGCTGGCTATATTTTCAAAGCATTTTAAAGAAGTTTAATTCATACCACGATTTCTCTTATATTCGGTTCATTCAAACTTTTGTCTTGCTCCGACACTCCCCGCGTGCAAAAAAGTGGCGACCGAGGTTGCATGGGTCAGGTTTATCACACTGCGTGAACTGAAAATCCAGCCCCTCCAACCAGATAACTCCAACGCAGTTTGAAGAGGGGCCGTGTCGATCGGAGTCGCCCCGTCGCCACATAGTTTCTTTTTCCGAGCTGCACAAGCAGCCAGCGATGACTGTGCGTCTGGGAGCAAAGCCCAACTGTGCGCTGGTTCAGATGCTAATTGGCACGCTGCTGGTCTTTTTTTTTTTTTTCAAGCTAAAAATGCTTTTAGCTTTCGCTGTCGGTGTGCCGTGGTAACCTTGGCGCCAGAACCGAGGAGAAGACAGAAGCGAACCCAAACAAACTTTGGCGAAGCTTCCAGTCCGCCTGGTGCTAAGTGCTGCACTGCTGCCAGAGCAGCGCATCCGTCAACAACAGCGTCTCTGTGGTCTCAAGGTGGGCGAAGCTATAATGCAGCGTGAAGGAGTCTAAATTTTACCCTGCAGCCCGAGAGGCACAAGCGCAGTCCTGACGGCACTTGATAAGCTAGGCGACAGCGCAGCGTGAGTTGCCTCATTATGTAATGCACGCGAACCCTAGAACACATGTCCTGTGGTGCCACTTATCAGCACGGCCAGTAACCAGTTCTAATTTTTTGTTCTTCGACGTGGTGGTCACCACGAAAAACGTCCCAGCGGTCTGTGTAGCACAGCTGACATCCCCTCTTCTTTGGTATGTGGTGAGCGTATTTCTGCGGGTCGCCATACATAAAAAGCAGCAAAGAAAGCCGGGAACACTGTTCTTCGTGAAGAAAAGCTAAAGGAAAGAAAAGTGGCTGATGAGAGATGCTCCCCAAGACTCGTGTGCAGTTATCAGTATATCTATGAGCCGTCCTAGATTACGGCACATTTTTCTGGCAGTGCAGACGACGAGATAGTATGTGCATTTTTTTCTTTTTAGAAGGCACCTCACTGCTCCGGCGCACATTTGTGTTCCCCTCCTGTCCATTCGCGAGGTCCCGTGCGCCGGTAATGTGTGCTCATTACTAGCTGCTCGTTGTGTGGTGAAGCCTCCTTACATGAACACCACTGTGTGTGGAGGCTCCACTGCTACAGTGTCGCATCTGTGAAGGAGGCCCCAGAAGGCCTTACTATTTTGGAGCAGTTCTGCTCTGATATTCCCAACAGTGGGCATGCAGTACACCATGACACTTCTCTCCTCTCCCCAGCCAACCACTGCCGACCAACAGTGTGCCGAGTTTCGGCCGTCGGGTGCCAGCTGCGACCAACCGGGGTCGCATTGGAGCTATGCACCCGACCGGCGTCAACGCGTGTCCCACCGGCGTGGATCGGAACCCACAGCCATGACAGAATTCCAAAAAATCATTGCTGCCACGCAGTTTTTCACTTAAAAGCAGACAACCAATGCCAATTTTTCCATCAACTAAATTTGCTGCGGTGCAAAACTGTTTCTGGAAGTTTCTTTTTGGAGCCATTCGACTTTTCGGCTGTTAGATGATTTGGACCTTTCTTCAAATCCCTCGAGGTCTTTACTCTACTGCAAAACCAGCACAATATTGATAACTTTCTACAACCACACTTGAGTTAACTCTTTCGCTACCGCGCCCTAGGCCATCGTTCGCATATGATCGATTCAAATTGCCCGCGCAAAAAAGCTCATTTTGGAGCGCCGTGGACGTGCTACGCCATCTAGTTAGCGAGCTCAACAACTGCTCTTTCGATTGCAGTTTTGGTTTCAGTGTTTTGACATGAGGGGGCGCCGTGAAAAATAAAACTTTGAACGGCCGCAGCAGCGTCAGCCGGAGAAAATGGCGTCCGCGTCGCCGCGCGCTCCTCGAAAGCGAAAGCTGACACCGAGCACGTCGGCCGGTTTCGGTTTCGTTTTTTGCGATGAAAGCAGCGGTTATTAGTCGGGCAACAATGTACAAACGTCGAATTTCGGTTTCGACGGTGAGACTTCGCCTCGGGAGCCTGGAACGTCAGCGCGTACTTGTATGTAAGTTCTGTTTTCATTCGCTGTGTGTTTTCTGCGGTGCATACGGTTTGTAATTGATGACTGTGGTTTATTTTTGTGCTTCAAGGTCCTGACAACGTATGGCGAAGACAGTTTGCCAAATGCTCAAGGTCGCGTCGCGTTTTTCAACCAAGACGACAGCTAGGTGTCCATATCGGCACATCGCTGCAGAGCGGCGCTCCGAGATTCGCTCGACTTCTCGACTTTTTTTTGATGCTCTTCACAGCGGAAATGATGAAGACCGTGTGCGGAAACACTTATGCATGGATGAAGATTTTCAGCAAATTCGGCGTGACGGCTCATGGGAAGACGTGAATCTGCTGGATATTCTGATGTTCATTGGAATCATCATATACATTGGAATTGTTGACCTGCCACGACTGTATCTCTACTGAAATACCAGAATAATCTATTCTGGCCCTCTGCCATCAAAAATCATTTCTCAAAATTGGTTTTTTGCTTTCTTTGTTTGTTTGTTTTTTGCACGTAACGGACCCGGATGATTCAGTGGCGGCAGCTTCTACTGGCAAGACTTGGAAAGTGTCCTGGCTTTTGAAGCACATCGATAAAACTTATTTCATCGATCCTGATGTTTTAGAGCTTGCCTAAAATGCCAAATTTTATCAGCTGGCTTTCAGGGAGCAGCTCATTCAAGAAATCTTCGGGTATGATGAGGGAAAAGAAGTCCACGCCCCCAATCCTCCCGTAGAATCCATTCAACACCAACCGAAAATAATGAAAAAAAAGAAGAAACAGCAAGCTCGGCTATCAGAGAACAACGGAGGAACAAAGATAAAACCTTATGTGAAGCACTTGTCAGTCTATCTCTGCTTCACATCTTCGCCCCTGATTGCTCTTCACAGTGGCACCACAGTCATGACCCCTGACTTGACAAGCCATGGAAAGTGCAGTAAATTTTTCTCATAGCTGAAACTGTGAATAATGACAGCTATAAACATGTGCAACAGTTTGTATATTCCAGTTTTCCTCTAATCAAGTTCGGGCTTAGTGCAGCAGGTAATTTTTGTTTTTGCTATATACTTTTTTGTGTTTTTAGCAAATTTCACAAATAAATGTTCATTTACTTTTACACACACAACTCTTCTGTTCGTTTCATTCAGAAGTGTAACTAATAAGCTACAATTTCATGCATTGCAATATGTGCTGGGTGCATTAGTTCTTGTGAAAAAAATTTTTCTTTCAGTACACTCCAAATTGTGCATTTTTCCGCGGTAGCGAAAGAGTTAACAAATGTATCACTGCCTTTCGCCCATATTTTATGTTGTGCTAAAGCATTTAACTACATTTGCATAGAGAAATAGATCCAAAATACCACTTCTATGCATAAATATCTATAAACCAAGCTGCATTCAGTCTTGGTTCATATTAAGGTGCACTTCTGATAATTCTCTCTTGAAGTTTGAATTAACAAGTTTACTTACTTGCATAATTTGCTCATTTTTTTTTAATTAGGGCTGCAAAGAGGGGGTGCACAAATTACCTGTAAATTTTCTAAGCCATCCTAAAAAACTCTACAAAGGTCATAACATGTGTATATTGCTGCCTATATGCAGACCCCTCATCTCGCACCCCTCACTGGCCAGCAAAAAAGTTGACTCCAATTATAAGATGCGTACCCCGTCCCACCCCGCCCTATGCTATGTAGTTCCCCACAGGATGGCATGATGGCATGTGCGCAGCTCAAAGCAATAACTGTACAACGATACAATCGCGAAGCCAGCAGTGGAAGGCAAAGGAGATAATGAGAAATAAAACGGAGACCTCGCGTGCAGCCCGCCCGACTAGCAGCAAACCGAAAAGCAAAATGTTCAGCAGCTTTGGATTTTGGTGTGTGCGCAACCATTTGTCTGGAAACGCCACCGCCAGCATGAGCATGCTGAGTGAATGGCACACAATTCGCGCTCTTGCCACTTGCACCTTTTGCAATTGCACAGAGAAACACGGCTGCACCGATCTTCCCAAGCCTGTCTTGTGCGCACCCGAGTACATGCTGGTGCTTTGGCGCAGCAGAGAGCACAAAATATGCTAGTAAAGTTTTTTTTTTGTTTTTTTTTTTAAATCTAGGTAAAAGGTTGGGTGTGCAAATTATGAAAGTAAATAAGGTAGTTTTTTTTTTCACTGCACACATTATTGTATTTCTGTATGGGGTACAGGTCCAGTCAAGCTAAATTTGTGTGGCTTTTCGTTTGTGCTCCTGCCATCTGTATATGTTTATTGTTTGGGTTTAATGTCCCAAAGCGACTCAGGCTATGAGGGATGCTGTAACAGAGGGCTACAGATAGTTGCGACCACCTGGGTTCTTTAACGTGCGCTTACATTACATACAGGGTCTGTCCTGAAAGTAATGAGACAAGTCGCGGTGTGGCGCGTGCGTGCTCTAGATCGGTAAACCACTTTTGGGGGAAGGAGCGGGAACCTTCAGCTTCACAGTGCAAAGACCTCAGTTGGCTTCAAGCAGGTCAAGCGAGTGGACGTGCTGAAACGTGTACCCCTGTTTCGTCGCTGCGTCGAGGAAACCATGGAACAGCGCGACGCGGTGAAGCTTTGCAATAAACTGAATAAATCGCCGACCGAGACATTTGACAGCATGTGGTAATGATGCAATGTCCAGATTGCAAGCGTCCCAATGGCACAAAGCGTTTACAAATGGCTGTGAAGACGTCCAGGACCACACAGTCAACGTTACCGTCCGTAACCGTCATCGACACGCGCCTGGACCGCTGCTTGTTGTGAACGTCGTCACGACCGTTTTTAAATGCCTTGTGCCATTGGAACACACGACGTGGACATTGCATCGTTCCCACATACTGTCTTGACCACGTTGATTGACTCGGTAGGGGACTTACCCAGTTTAATGCAAAGCTTCACCGTGTAGCGCTGTTCCAACGTTCGCTCCATGTATTCCTCGACGCAGCGACGAAATATGGGTACACGCTCGAAGATGTCCACTCGCTTCGCCTCCTCGCAGCCAACTAAGCTCGTTGCATCGTGAAGCTGAAGGTTCCCGCTCCTTCCCCCAAAAGCGGTTTCCCGATCTAGCACGAGCACGCACCACACTGCAACTAGTCTCATTACTTTCAGGACAGACCCTGTAGTACACGGGCCTCTAGCATTTCGCCTTCAACGAAAATTCGACCACTGTGGCCAGGATCGAACCCTCATCTTTCGGGCCAGCAGCCGAGCGCCATAACAACTGAGCCACCGCAGCTGCTTGCAACCTGTATATGAATAGATGTGAATAAACAAGTGAACTGAAATTGAAAATTGAATTCATGTACTGGCTTTCGCACAAATACATGTCAGTTGTTTGTTTGTATCCACCTGTGTGTGCTGCCGTTTCAGTTCTCGGTCAAGTCCAGTAATGCCTCTGTAATACAGCTTGTGCAAGATGAGCACACACACTACAGAGCTTTGCTCAAAATTAACACTAACATCAAACTTGCACAGAATAAGCCATTATAAAGCAACCAGTGCAATATGTGTACAAGCAAGGAAACTAATTACAAAGCAACAAAACTGCAAAATTCATGTGCCTAACCTGCAGGTCATGACCTTTCTGTAGCCATACACAACTTCGACGTGAACTGCCAGCCTGACAGTTGTATTAGATGTACCAATGCATAGTAAAATGTACTTGTGTTATGAGCCAAAGTTTTGTAGAAAAAAAAAAAAATTGCATACAGAGTTCAATCACTGCTTTTATAATAAAAGCATTGGTGGGGAAAGGGGAAACAAAAAATGAAAAAGGAAATGGTATTAAATATGAGATTTAACGCACTATGATAACTAGTCAGTAGATCAGCTCTCACCCAGTTTTTGGATTCAAATTACTCCCACAGAGTTCATTGAAAAAAAATAATAAAAAGATGAGCTTACCTTGTCACAAATATGCTCATATATAAGGCCATCAGATCCCACTTTAAGCACTGAAAAACCATCAGTCCACCTGGGGGTGCAAAAAATAAAACAATAAAAATCAGCATATCCTTTTCTACGTCTATGGCATGATGGTCAATAATAATAAGGGTCACTGAAAAAGCAACAAAACAAACTAATTCTGTCCATTTTTTCTATGTGGGGAGCTAAAGCATCTTTAATTATCTTCCAGAGTAAAATAAAGCAAGCGCAGAGGAGCACTACAGTTGTATAGTGTACCAATCTGCAAAACAATCCATTTTAAAGGTGCACTAAAGAGGAATCTGAACTCTTCTTTTTACCGCGGGAACTCGATGTGCATGTTCAGAGCATTCTTAGAAACTTCGAATTACTGTCCTGCGCAGCCAATTTCCGTAATTTAAACCAAATTAAACGTCCCGGCTCTTGCCTTTTTTTGAACTCGCCGCTGACGGTAGGAGGAGTCAACCACCCTTTCAGCCAGTCCCGTGGCGGCTTGCCGCTCTGCCATTGGTGGAGTGATACGCAGCGAGAGGCAAAAGCAAAGAGTCCATGCGTATTTTTATTTCCGTGGGCCTAATTTGCAGCTGTGTGATCTTTGACTGGATCTATTTATACACGGAAACCTAAAGAACAAAATAAAAGCGAAAGCGAAGCCGCCATGCGACTGCCTGAAAGGCACTCCATGTGTTAGTTGACTCCTGATACCTTGAGCAGTCAGTTAAAAAAAATGCGGGAGCCGAGATGTTTAAGCCCGTTTAAATTAGGGCAGTTGGCTGCACAGGTCAATATAATTCGAAGTTTCTAAGAATGCTCGCAATGTGTAGATCGAGTTCCCTTGGAAAAAATATGAGTTCATATTCCTCTTTAGTGGACCTTTTAATATTCAGACCATCACACGGCTCTTCGTTTGCCTGCTGGCACCTTCAGTCCAGTTCAGAGTTTGCGTGTCGCAACCAATGCGTGGAGTCTATCCAAATAGTGAACATACCTCAATGATGTATGTATGCTCTGAAGGTCAAATCACTTAGGGATCACCTGTGTTGCAGCTCGTTAATTCAAACCTCAGCACTGAGGCTGCATGTCAGCAAACCAACTTACCAGCAGCCTTTCCTCACACGCGTGAGAACGTTAACTGATAAAACTGAGGTGCCCCTTGACGACTGCCCAACAAAATGCATGCAAGGACGCACCAGTTCCATGGTTAACACCAACTTATTGAATGTGATAAATCATTTCTTTCTGGCTGTTCCTAAAGGGAATAGCCCACCGCACGCTATCCAACAGCACTTTCTAAACCTTTAAGAAAAATAAAATTGTGAAGAGTTCTACACTGATGAGCAAACAATGGTTACTGGAAGGCTACAGCTTGCGACGAACATCCACGCCGCTGCTTCTGGGGCACTGTTGACGGGTGCGAGAGGCATGAACACATGCTGACAGCCTGGCTACCAAACCTCCACGCTGCTGCACCTTCCGTGGTGCTGGCGTAGAGTGCGAGATAAATGTGTGAACCTTGGTGCAAACGCCTGCTCACCACCACCAGTGACTTATGCAGCGTGGTGAAGCCTGCCACCTGCCATCCAAGCAGGCACCGCTTGGCGCTGAGGAGAGGAATACTGTATCCATTTTATGGTATGTGGGATTTAACGTACCAAAGTGACACAAGGCTATGAGGAATGCCGTAGTACAGGGCTCCGGATTAATTTAGACCATATGGGGCTCTTGAATGTGTGCTGACATCACACAGCACACGAACGTGTTTGCATTCGCTTCTATCAAAATGCGGCTGCCACGGCCAGGATTCGATCTCGCAACTTTGGGTTCAGCAGCCAAATGCCAAAGCCACTGAGCCACCGTGACGGGTATATCCATTTCATGGCCAACCGCGTTCGCTTATGTAGGGTTGGACTTTTTGGTTTACACTGAAAAACACCAATAAAGGAATGCCAAATACATTTTTTGAAATTCGGTTTTAACTGAATTTAGTCAGTTAAAGTAGGTCACAGCATAAAACTAAGGAAGTGCTGGAACTAGGAATGTGGTGAGATTAAGTTATCTTAGGAATTTAGTAGAGTAACTGTGAGTTACGAGGCATTGATCCACCAATTCGGCTATGTCGTTGCACATAGGAAAGCTCGACCACTTAGCTAAGCGCTATTGGTTAGCGTAATGCCATCTGCTCTGACTTATCATGACTTGGGGCCATAGCTTCATTAAGTAAGTTTTCCCCCTGCACGTAAGGACAGTGAAAACTTTTGGAACCATAACAAGCAACTGTCAATGCAAAACCATGCATAAATGGCATGAAGGTGTCATGTTCTGGCTTCTATGATGGTTAAGCAGCAGTTCCATCGCTGCCTGAGCATGCGGAGCGAGGGAGGGCATGGCACTTTATATAACAACCTTCGGATAATCCAGGCATTTCTTCCGGCCCCTTGAAATCCGAATTAATAAGGTTTTTCACTGGCCATCATGTTATTTTTAGTTGCCAATCATGTGCCATTTCATGGATTTCATTTTTCATGACCACATTACAGGTTGCATACTCTTATGCTAGATAAACAGCGCAAACGAAGACGAGCACAAAAGACAAGGAAACGGACGACACAGCGCTGTTTCCTTGTCTTTTGTGCTCGTCTTCGTTCGCGCTGTTTATTCAAGATGCTTAACCAACTAACCCGCCAAAATGTGTTACTCTTGTGCTGACTAAGCAATGTTTCTCAGCACAAGTTTTTTTCTATATAGTGCTGAGTCAGTACAGTTTTTATTTCAGTTGCAAAGACCATACATTATTTTGAAAATAAAATAAAATAAAATAAATAAATAAATAAAGGGCAACAACATTTGCCTATTTACCTTTCTCTGAAACATTTTTTTCAGACTGAACAGGTATTCAATATTCGAAGCCATTTTTTGTTCATATTCGTATTCAATTTATATTAGAAGATTTCAATATTCACACACCCGTATTAAAAATATTTAGGAAGAGTTCAATACAGCCAATAATTCCTAATATTCGTGTTCACTATACTGAGGCTCCACTGTACTAAGGTCTGAACTTTGGAACGAGACCAGCAAAGGAAGCTTTGCAAGCCATCCATCTTTGTGTCCTCCTGCTTCGTCCGTCATCTTGTTTCGCGCTGTACCCTCCCACGATATATAAAAAAGAGGCAGTCAGTTTCATTATCCAAAACCAAAAATAGGCCTTCAATACAAAATATGTTCTCTCAAGCAGGTGTGTGCACATAGCAAGGTAGAGAGAGCCAGTAAGATGGCATCATAATGATGTATGATTGGGAACATCTGTCACATGAGTTGTACACACGGCTAAACATGTCTTGAAAGAGTACTAACACTGTTAGATGGGATATGCACAGCCTGTATAAGGTGAACGTCCACTATTTTCACAGCACTGCTGTTTCGTTCTTTCTTTTTTTTTGCAGTACAGCTCTCGTCCCACATACTATAAGAAGGTGCCTTAGCGGGGGTTAAGTTATGCAAATCCACTGTAGGAAATCATCTAACTCACCAAGCTGCAGCTTCTCCAATTAAATTAGCTATCACATTTTTCGAACGAATGCCAGGAACACACTTCCTCACTGGTTTCTTTCAAAGGTCTCGTGTCCAATCAATGTGCATTTGAAGGAATTAATGTATGCCATCAGAGACCAATTATCACAGACAACTCACAGGGAATTTGGCCCAAGTTACAGACTAGAAGCAACTACTTCCGGCACATTACAGCCAAAGCTTGGCTTTGCAATTCACAATAACACAGGGGCAAGCACAAAGTCCACAACTGTACCAACAGTCGGGTTGTTCCGTCACAACTCGCACCACGATCGGTTTAACTCTTTATTCCCACTGTAAGTGGAAGAATAGATAGCTCTTGACTCAGGTGAGCCAAAGACAAAGAAAAGCTAGGTGAAAAGCAGGGGACTCACTCAGCCTCCTGGGAAATCATCTTCTGCCATTCCCAAATACGAAACTTCCAAAACATGAATAGGGCACGTAAGCCTGAGACGCCCACGATGCGCCAGCGCACACGCACTGTGCTGTCCTCCTTGTGGGTGGTCATCTTGAGCACTTCCATGTGGACGTGTGCATACCGCAGGTGCCCCAGGATGCGCACCAACGCCAACTGCTGCACATAGCCTGTGATGCCCCTGGTTGGCAAAAGAATGCAATCAGCCTGGAACAGCTAACGAGCTAGCAGCAAGTTCGTTTGGTTACCAGCCATGCCAGCAAAAATGACGGAAGATAATGTTACTAGCACAACATTCTAGAGCCTTTACAGTCTCCTCGGATTCCAACGAGGCAAAAAAAAAAAAAATGCTTGTCTCAGCTATAAACTAAAAAATGTAAGCTACTGTGCGAACTGTTTCGTGTGTTGTTTCAGAGCACCTCGCACAGAAAATCACCTGAGCTGTGGCCTTGCAATACAGCACCTATCAAGGTCAAATTAAGCTAAAAAATTACTGAATGTTAACGTATACTGTCAGGAGCAAAAGTGATGCATACAAAGTGTGGCTATATGGTTCACTGCTCTTTCAATTCCATTTGGCAGTTCTGCCAGGCAGGAGCACCCCAAATAGAAACGAGCAAACTGACATGCCTCTATATAAAGATATAGAGGCCCCTCTGTGCCCCTCTCGACAAAAAAACTAAAGAGGGACACCCAAAAAAGAATTAAAAATAAAATGTTCCAGCCCGTGCCACATGCCTGTCTTGGCAGCAGATACTGCCGCAAAGTGGGGCAAAATACAGTCTAAACAAAGCTTGAGCGGGTATGCACAACTTCAGCTCCTGACAGTACAGCCGTCAGCAAAAGTTTACAGGGTGTATCCTGAGGAATAAGTTTATTGAAGCACTGTCTAGCAACCCAGTTGCCTAGTACCAATACCAGACAATGGAGCATGCAAGAGCGCTCATACTAACAGGTATTTCAGATGACCGGCTTATGTGACTGTGACAAGACATTTTTTTCTCCACGCCCACATTTCAGAAACTTTTCCTGCCAACTACACCCCACTTTGTTTGAATAAGCTGAAATTAGAGCACTAAACTGCCTAGATGTAAAATATCCAGAATATAAACCTTACTTCAGGTGGTTTGCAATAAAGAAAATATAAACCTGCATTTCAAGGAAAGAAGCTAGATGACAGCTGAAATGTGGATAAACTTGGTGAATTTCTAAAACAGCGAGTTCTACATCCCAATACTCCCAAAGGATTGTTCCTAAGCGCTCTTGTTTTTCAAATGATGACTACATATGAGTGGCACAGGTCATATTTATGTTCTGCACAGCACATTGCAGTAAAAGTTTCCATTACTGCACCTTTTTTGTGGGGACTACTCAGGTGCTGTTCACTGTTCACTTCCAAGATTTTGCCACAGCTACCCAGTCTACACTACAGCTGCGCTAGATCCCATCATGCATGAGTAGCTTCATTAACTCTTCCATTCGCAGAGGTGCCCACATGAATGGGGATTCATCACAATGCAACCAGATTGTAATGTCAGCCTGCACGGTCAAGTTTTTCACCTTATTTAATGATGTAATGGTCTTTAGGAAACAAAGAATCATTGCATACAGCTGCTTTTCATGCGCTCTGTTCCCGATAGCCATGCAAAACTGGCAGCACTGCATGGAAGTCAGAAGCATGAAGTGCTCACCACTGAGTAACCACGCATCACGCATAAAAACTATTTGACTGATCATAAATGTAGGCCTGATGTTTTTGAAAACATTCACAGAGCTCCAAAACCTGCTACATTACATGACAAACTTGCACAGACCTGGGACAGTGTAGCATTTGCACTGCCAGCATGTGCACAAGAAGTTTGCTATTGGCTACTTTCGGATGCACATCATTATTTTCCTTGCACTAAGATGGGATGTCTTGCCTATGGTTTCTGTTTACCTTTTGACCTTCTGCTGCACATTTCTGCCATGCTACTACCCTAATGTGCAGTCCTTCATATTACTTTTAACGTGTTCCTCCTTTTAGCTCTGAGCTCAGGTGCTTGGAAGGGTGCTAAAGACACAATACGCATAAGTGGCGAAAGACACAATACGCATAAGTGGCGAAAGACACAATACGCATAAGTGGCGGGCCACAGCCAGTAGATGCTTGGCACTGACCCCTTGCACTAGGAAGGAGTGACACAAAAAGACACTAGACACGTGCTCATGGGTGTGGCTGCATGCACAGTTCAGCCACGTCACTTTGGTTTGCCATTCCCTAATAGTTAGAACTCCCTGTGCTGCAACACTGAGTTGGAAGACCGGGCTTGTTGGTAACTCATCTTTTATGGAACAGCACAGAAAAGGACTCGGAGGCAGAAAAGAACACAACGAAACGAGCAACACTGACAAGAACCAAGTTTCTGAAAATGTAAAAGCTGATATGGCTGTAACTGAGGGCCTGCAGGAACCCAAGTCAAATGGTTAAGAGTGAATTACATACGCATTACATTTTAGTTTATCAGCTTGCTACAACAAACATGATCCACTTGTTTTCTGATGCCTAGCACTGCCGAAACTACAATCCCGATAGACCATTTTTTTAAAACTCAGAGACCCGATATTACAGCAGGTATTTACTGAAACACCCATAATATATAAAAAGAAAGAAGCTAGCACCCATGTGAACTTAATTCAAGGCTTTTATAAAGCACGGCTGTCTAGCTGGTGAATTGCCTGAACAGACTAAAAGAAGACAGTACTACTTTGCACCAATGTGGCCAAAGTTGTGCATATGGCCTTGTGACTCCCAACAGACAAGGCCTTGGATGAGCAAGCGTACTCAATCATAAACTCAAAACATAACAATTAAAAGCTTCCTACTGTCTTCGGGTCACCCACTTAATGAATGTCATCCTGGTTAGACCGTTGTGCCTCAGGCAGTACGGACTGGGCAACATAATTCTTCACACTTTTATCTATACCCGAACAAATAAATGTCATCCTACTGTCATGAGGAATAGTCTTTGAGCAAAATTGCCCGAGTAATATATATATTAGCCATATGTCATTTATACAAGTGCACCGTAAAAACAAGCTGTATAAATTTTTGCTTGCAAATCTGCAGCCACTGACCAATTCCGACCTCTGCACTATGTGACAACCTATTAAATGTAATCTTTCTGCAACAAAATTTTGCTCCTAATGTGTTTTCTTGCCATTGTACACCCACCCACTTCTCTCTCTTCTTTGCAACTTCATGACATATCATTTATTTATTTATTTATGACATACTGCAGGCCGCGAGGCCCAAGCAGAAGTGGATACAGAAACAGATCACAGATTGAGCAATAATACCAAAATGCAAACAGAACACCAGCAGCGGGAAATGACATGGAAAGGCAAAAACAAGCTAAAAAAAGCTAACAATGGTCACTTATCAGGTCAAGAGACCGTACACACGAAGCTGGAAAGCTGTTCCAATCATTGATGGTTTGCGGAAAGAAAGAGTGCTGAAATAAGTTAGTCTTTGCAAGGTACGGGGTCAGAGAAAGGGGGTGGGAGTGTCTGGTTCGTCTGGTGTTCTGTAGTATAAGATACGGTGAAGAATTTATTCCAAGTTTATGGTTAAATAACAAAAATAAGAATTTCAACCGAAGAAACTTGTGCCCGGACTGAAGGGTTGGTATTGAATTCGAGTGCATTAACGCAGAGACTGAAGTAGTTCGATTGTATTGCGAAAACATGAATCGCACAGCTTTCCTTTGGATCCGCTAAAGTGCTTTTACGTTAGTGACAGTATACGGGTCCCATACAATGCACGCATATTACAATTTAGTCCTTATAAAGGTTTCGTATGCTAGTCTCTTAACCTGAAGTGGTGTATCTTTTAGTTTATGGCGCAACAAACAAAGTTTTCGTAAGGCAGATGAACAAGTGTTAGAAATGTGAGTGTTCCAGCTTAAGTTGTTTGATAATGTAACATCGAGATATTTATATTCATTTACTTCAGTAATTTCTCCTGAACCCAGAGAAAAAGAGCATTACTGTATTACTGCCAGAAGCCATGCAGTCACCTTGTACTTAAATGACGAGGGGCTCGCAAGCTTGAGAAAACAGCTATGCACATGCATGGAAATGTACAGCACAAGGGGTGATGCTCTCACCTTGTCGTCACACCACGAATGTTGTTTCTGAAGACAATGTTCTTGTTGTATAACCTGTAGTGGTGGGGCTCTGTGAAAAACTGAGGCAAATGTTCAGCCAGGACGCGCGATATCCTTTTTAGCTGCTGCTCCGTGGCCCGACCAGGGTCTGGCAGCTGCTCACTGCCGGAGTTCTTCAGGGCGACCGATGTGCCCGCAAACTGCAGTACTTCTCGCTCATAGTCTGATAGTGCCATCTCTGCTGCCACTCGCCGGTCCACATCGAAGCAGTATACCTGGTAATATACACAAGAAGATGGACAAAGAATGATCGTCAAATATGAGTCGCAGTTTTTGTGCATGCTGATTGCATTCCTAAAATAAAAACATCACCCACATAAGGCTGCTGATTGAGTTAATGTCACAAGCCTTCCACTAGCTTCTATGCTTGCACCAAAATTATCTGAATGAAAAATTTAAAAAAAATGCGTTCCAGCTAATTATAATCTGTTTTTGCAGGCAACCAAAATACACTTACTTCAAAAAATATATTCATACTAGTTTGTCTGGCTTAGCATTTAATTTGAAATAACTGAACGCTCCAAACATTCAGACAAAATTATGCAGCTTGAAGAAATCTGGAATACTGCTACATTAGCACATTCTTGATTCTCGAGTATATACCTGCACGGAACTTGCACTTCTGACCGCTTCTATGCTATCCTTTTGCTTTTCTGCATTCTGAACTTCTTAACTCCGGAGACCTTTTACAGTATTCCAGATGATGGAAGAGTCAAGCAAGGAAACTGCACACACTGGCAGTTGTCATTGTGCACTCCACTTCCCCATGCATTCTCTTACACACTACAGTTACCAGGTTTAATAAGAGCTTCAGCCATGCTAGAAGCTGCTTATGTCACACGTTTCACAAAAATTATAACGTGGACATTAGGAATGCACACTGGCAAGTATAAATGAAAACCAGTCACTGTTGTCTGAAAAGAAGGTGAAGACAGGTGGACTGAGCCAATGCATTTTAAAGGCTCCTGGCATAAAACGCAATCCGAAACCAACTTGTTGACAATTTTTACAAATCCCATAGGTCCCATATCATCAATTAATATGCAGACGGAATGAGTGGAAAACACAGTGACTTCTGCAAATAAATTCCTAGTGTCTTTAACATAACCATAATAATAAAAAAAAGTTTTTGACAAGAAATGAACATTGGGAGTGGGTGTTACAATGAACTTGAACGTAAATATTACAGCCTGTTTAGCTAAAACAAGGCTCTTACTGATCTGCTCGGCAATCTGTTAAGTGAACCTGAGTAACCTCAGTGTGTGATATGTTTCATTAGTTGTATCCACTGAACAACTCATGTAAATGCATGTAATTTCAGATAACCTGCCTCATTTGCCAACAGTCAAAGTAGCCTCATCACAAACAACAAGCAAAGTTTAAAAATTTATTTGTCCCTCACTTTACTACACAAGACTGGCTTCACTCCCATGCATGTCACGAGTGTGAACTCAACCACAAACAACCACACTGCGACACCTCTGCTAGAAGTGAGCCGCAGTTGCATGGCATTCATATGCAGATACACACATGCCCATGTAAGGCGTGCTGAAATATGAGCTCTGAAAGACTGGCCATTTGTCCACACCTACACTGGGCTCATAGATAGTTTTAAGAGATGTCACACTATGACAATTGGCTTTCCATCAGTTGGCTGAATGTTCACTTTCGCACCATGCAGACAATGTAGTAGCAAACATGAACATTTGTCCTGCCACAGGTTGCATGACTAAAAGAAATACTATCTGCATGGTACCTTAACCTTAAAATTGATAAAATTCTTTCATGAATTGACTAGTGCAAATGGGACAATAATGCACAGCTACAACTGCTGCAAACATTCTGCTGATAGAATAAGGAACTACTAATGAGATTTTTTCACTCCTATTGGCTGCAGATCTCCATCTCAAAATTCTGCTGTATCCTGTAATTGTTTATTGGTGCAGGCAAATGATGGCACGCTCCATGAGCTACAAGCAGTGAGGCACTTTCAGCTGTGGTGTGAAGCAACAGCAGTGCCCGACAATTCTTGGTGTATTACCTTTACCCACAAGTGGTCATCCGACTTTCATTACTGGGGAAAAAGGGGTTACAACCACTTTTGTAAGTGGTAAAATAAAAGAACTTCAAACGAAGTCATGATACCCAAGATCATTTCAGAAAGCCTTGTGTGTGGTTTGAGCAACTGTGAACTTTTATTTATTGTTCATCCTGACACCCTCAGAGCAACTCACAGACACAAACAGGCTGAATGTTTAATGCGGCGAGTTGGGCGTGTTGGTACATATTTTAGGCTGAATGTGTACAGAAACAACTGCAGTCATTGTTACGATACAAAGGCTAAACACTCACTTTGTAGGGGTAGGCATCCAAGTATCCAGACAAAACTGTCGTCAGAACCCTGCAAACTACACCTGAGGATTTCGTCTCATCATCTCCGCTGCGCAGCTCGAAAAACGTGAATGGGGCCTGCTCTTCTTGCCTGACAAGTTCTGGAGCAACAGAATCATGCGTGATGATCTCAGGCTGTGGTCTTGTAGCGGGAAGGCATATGCTGGAACTCCGACACGTGCTCTGCAGGGAAGTGCCTGCCACGATGTGCGGCAAAACGGCAGCATGCCTCGCAAGGGCCTGACAAAAAACAAGCAACGGTTCAAAAGACCACAGTCAGCAACAGCACCAAGCCAGCTTATTACATCTATGAGATATGCTGCAACTGAATGTTACAGCATACACAGCAGATTAGTGATGAAATAAAAGAGCTAGGACTGAGACTAGTTGGTTGGGGTCAGTTTGCAAGTGCTAGCTTGCAATCTGGAACAGGACTAGGTGGGAGGAACACACAAACATTCTGAACAGAGCACTACTATCAACTGTTTATTTCTGGAATAGGACATAGGATTATATGCACAAATCAACGTCACATGCACAGAGAAAGGGTGAAACTGCAGTTCCACTCTTTTTCTGCACATGAGGTTAAGTCGATTTATGCATATAATCCCATATTCTACTCCAAAAATTAAAAAAAGTTCATAGTAGCGCTTTGTGCAGTGTGCTTGTGTGTTGCTCTCACCTGGTCCTGTCTGCGCTTGCAAGCTAGCGCTTTTTGTGATATAAAATATAAAGCAACATATAGGTGTTTCCTTTGCGCTACATTTTACGTCATGAACGTTCATCAACTCGCCCAACTTTCGGCTTTACCTAGCGCTTTTTGAACATATGATACAAATTTCTGTAGCATATATGCAATCAGAACCTAGTAACTACGTCAAGATTGACAATAAGTGCACCTAGACATCAATTTCTCTCATTACAGTCTGTGAACACATACCAGCACTGTTGGTGGCCAAATCATGCGCTACACAACACAGAGATTGTGCAGTGTTCCAGCCACGTGCAGTTCTTTACTTCCTTATTTTAGTAAGGAAGTAAAGTTTGGTTTGGTCTAATGGGGTTTAACATCCCAAACCAACTCAGGCTATGAGGAACGCCATAGTAGAGGGCTCTGGATAATTTCGACCACCTGGGGTTCTTTAACGTGCACTGACATCGCACTGTACACGAGTATCTAGCAATTCATCAACGAAATGCAACCACCGCGGCCGTGACCAAACCAGCGCCTTTCAGGTAAGCAGCCAAACATCATAACCACTGCAGCACTGTGGCGGCTTGTTCAATTTTAGTATGCATGCAGTTTTTAGTTTCATTTGTGTAAAAGTGTGCAATAGAATTAAGCCAGTAGGTGTCCTACTTTGTCAAGTGAGGGAAGAGCACTTGCCCCATTTGTATGTCAGTGACTGCCAGTGACAGTCCCTGAGAACACTCACAGGATCTTTCTAAGACCTACTGAAGTACAGACCTGCACAGACAGCACTGCTCCAGTGCGCACGTCTTAGTTCATGCCTTTTGTTGCTAGAATTGAAACGCTAATATACACCTGTTGGGAAAATGGCCACCTTCATTATTTTACTTTGAAGAAGACATTTTTATCGTTTGTCCATGTGATCATCATCATCAATTTATCTATGCTAAGTGTGATGGTGCCTGCGAAATGAAAGGGTGCAGAAGAGAGACGCTTTTTTTTTTGCTGTCGAAGAGCGGAAACAATTGCATTATGGTTGTTTTCATTGCCAACAATGAGAGAGCAGAGAAACACAAAGTGAGCGAGCTAAAAAGCACGCATGAAATAGCAAATGATGATGATGATAATCACAGCAGATGACCAGAGCAACCGAGCACCCTCAACGGCCAAAAAGCAAATGAAAGTTGGCGCACGTTGCTCCATAGGACCTCGCCACATGTGCAGGTCTGTAGTTCAGTGGGTCTTGCATCTTTCACCACAACAGCTCACATGACGATAGCGTATGACCTCTTTGTAATGATGAGCATGACAACAGTAAAGATATATTACCATGTCGAATTTGCTCATGGCAGGTAAGTAGTTAATACTGAATTTCTCCTTTCTTGGTTTGGTTTCAGTTTTAAGAGCGAAGCAGTGGTTGACATCAAACATGACATCACGTCACTTGAGGTAAACAAAAACAGCATTATTACTGCTGCTTGTTCATTCAATGTTATCCAGCCTCTTCAGGCTAGCATTAAAGGTTAGCAATTAAAGCAATGAAAAATTATATTATAGTTTTTCTATGCCTCGTGTGACCTGAAGTCAACTTTGATGTCGCAGCCACCATTTAGCTATTGAAACTGAAACATGGGCAAACAAAATCAATGATGACGGCAATTAGTATTGGCACAACAGCATCTAAGGTAAAAGAATGCCATAAACCGACCAGGGATCAGCTCAATAGAGAAACTGACAAGCCATGGATATCACATAACCATGAGTCATCTTCCTAAATTTATAAAAGCAGATGTAAAATGCCTGCAAAAAGCAATCAAAAATTGAGTACAGTTTACATGGCATAATATACAGGACTTGTGTCAACTTACATTTAAGAAAGATGAATTGTAAAAAAAAAAATTCCTTAATCGTTGAGTGTTTTTTTCAATGGAATCAGTGCATCGGGTGGAAGGAAGAGTTTAGGGTGACATGGGATGTATTGCTTGTACACTTCAGAAAAATTTGTTCTCTGCTCACAAAGGTCGATTACATTCAATGAGAATGGTACTTTGAAACAGCACCGACGGACGGGACGGAAGAAGAAGAGACAGACACATGCGCTTCTTCCGTCCCATCCGTCAGCGCTGTTTCGTCATACCATTCAACATGAACCAACCAGCCCGACTCCGCCCTCTTCTTGGATTCAATGAAAGCATGCACAACAGTGTCGTTACACCCCCATTTCTCACATACAGGGCGAGGATCTCATGAGAAGATATGGATGCTTGCAGTATGTACTACAGTCACTGGAAAAGTTTTCAGAGTAACACAATCCTTTTTCCGCGCCGTCGGGCTTGGAAGAAATATGGCTGCTGTGGCCCAACATTGTCATAACAGCCAAAATTATGATTTGCAAGGCCTTCCCACAGAGTGGCAGGCTTCCAAAGCCTCTGGGCTTTTCTCTAGGACACGCATACATACGCTGGATGCCGCTTCAAAATAATTGCTTCCCGTTTAATGGGAGAGTCCGTTCACATTATCTCCGAAGTTAGCTGCGCCAACCACGGCGAAGTTTAATTTGTCACTTACAAAACGACAATAACACGGACACGATTGCAGTGCTGAGAACGTCAGCCAGGGACAGCTTCCAAAACTGATGGCAGGGAGAGGAAGATCACGGTACTCTGAAAACTTATCCAGTGACTCTAGTATGTTTGGCCTATCCTCAGTCTTGTCTAAGCCCCTTCAACAAAATTTTTAAACAGCTCCTTTTAGTCACTCAACATGAGGCTTAATAGCATGTAGGTTATTGTCTGTGTGTAACGTGCTGTCTGTAGATTTTGTAGAAAATGTGGGTAAAATGAATAGGTTCCATATTTTTTGCAGCCTATATTTTTGGAAATCTGCAGTGGCTAAGGGACCAATAAAATGTTATTTGATGACCTCTACGCAAAGATTCCACGACACATTCTGCACTGCTATTTCTCTATGCACCCAAAGGGGCTAAGACGACACAAAGCGAGTCCATGTATATGATAAACTTTGTTATTCCGTTTTCTAAAATTTTATCGACAGCTATGAGAATCATGACTCTTCCAGCAGTGAAGACAGTTGCATCCTTGCTTATGGTTTTGGTTGCTGAGAACTTCTTTCCAACAATCAAACTTCACAGAATCTGCACATTTAGATTTATCAGTGTAGAATTCTTTCGCAACTGTATTTTCTTCGAAGGAACAGAAAGTACTATCAAATAGCCTGCTGTGGGCTACTGCTCTTAGGAATATTCACCATTCAATAAGTTGTGTTAAGCATGGAGCAGGCACAATAAATTCAATAATAAATTATTTATTGTGCAGAGGCAAATTCCATGCGGTGATCTATGTATGCTAACATCTTACGCAATATTCCAAAGAAGAAAACGTAACCAAAAATCTGGTATCCATATTACTTCGGAAGTATTAGTATAATCTAGAATGAACATCAGCCATGATCACATAAGGGTCTTTTAATATTTTTCTATGAGGCACTAAACTTCTGTGCAGTGCTATAACAGAGCTTGGAGTGATTGTGCCACAACAACAGGAGGGCACGGGCCTCTATTTGGAAAGAGTTCTGCAAGAGACCTGAAAGTACACTAAATATCACTACCATATGCCGTATGGCCACCATATGCCGTATGGTCACCATATACGCGCCTTGCACAACATTTCAAATAACTTGCCTGCCACATATGTGTACAGGTGACAGTGAAGGTAACAAGATAAGTTAGCTGCTTTGGGCCAATAACTGCATGCATAACACAAACAGAAGCAGACACAAAGAAGCAGACCATGCAGATGATGCTAGACTTCAATCGAAATATAGAAGGTGACAAGTATGTGAATATGTACACATGAGCATGGCAAAAATAAACAAAAATGGCAAACACAAACACGTACACCCTTTTCACATGGACAGATACTATGTACCTTTTACACACCCAACACTACTTGAAACCTAGCACCTGCATCCCTCCCATTTTCTTCACTGTGCGCACTTCAACGAGCAATATGCATTCGCACAGCAAAACAGCTTCATGAAAATTCAGAACTATTAAGGCAACAATTTGACGACTGCAGGAAGCACACATTTCAACGCTTGCTAGAACACGCTGTACAGCAAGGAGGAGAGAAGCCATAGTGCACTGTATGGTTCAGGCACTGATACACTGACTTGTTTTAATGCGAAAGCATTACTACTCCCATTACAAGAGAAGCCAGCGGCGTGTGTTAGTATGTTAGCGTGTGTACTTGCAGATGATACAGAAAATCCCAGCAATGGCAAGAAAAACAGTGACGTCATCAACGCCGTAGACACACACAGCAAGCCGATCTAAGGAGCCAGCGCCATACTGCGGCTAGAGAAGACGCACAGGGTCGAACACGAAGAAGAGGAGAAGCAGAAGTGGAACGTGGCGTAGAGAGCCTGCCGAGGAAGAACAGGAAGAACGCGGTCAGCGACGGACGTCTACCATATCTGCTGGCCTCCCGAGTTCCCAGGCTTGGGCCTCAGCCGCCGACGTCCGGGCTACCAGACCTGGATGGCCCGCCGTCGACAGCCTGAGCCACCAGACCCAGGGGCCGCTGTTCCCTTCCTGCCTTTCCTGTGGATGGCAGCCTCTGAACACGGGCCACCTCCATCTCCATTGCTGCTTCCCCGGGCTACCTGACCCGGGGGCCGTGCCCGGGTCCCACAGGTGTGACGGGTTCCTGCGGCAGCGTTGATGCCTGCCGTGGACACCACCGCCTTCAACCTTACGCCAATGCTGTGGCACTGACGCCTGCCATGGACACCACCGTCCACCCTACCAGAGTAGCGACCGGAGCACACAGACCGCGCTGACTCTTCGCCACACCTCCTCGTCCGACGCGCCACCTAACAGGCTCGTCACTGGACATTAAAACTTGAGTGGACCTTTCCTTTCTTTTAAGCTCTCTCCTTTACCTCTCACAATTTTTTTTTTGTTTTCCTGTTCTTGTGTCTTCTTAGTTCATTTCCTCTCAAAAGTTAAATTAGAGTTTTTTTTCCTACATGCCACCTCGTCTGTTTCTTTAACCATTTAACGTGTGGTAACCTTATCCTGCAGTCTTTCCGCTCATAGCCGAACACCGCCATTTCAGACAATCATATACATGTTGTTTGTCTATATATAACCCCCCCCCCCCCCCCCCCTCCCCCACTTTTCGCTGACCTCAATCCGGTGCCAGTTTTCCTGACTACATTCCTACCAAAACTGTGAGCAACTGTTTGTCGTACAGCGTTCTGGGTGGTGGTATATGATTTCTTGTTGCATATAGCATTCGTCTCTTAGTCAGGTTGGAGGCTAGCTCTCAACAAGCATTGGAACCGAGTGTCCGAGTGCTTCACTTGGACCTTTGCGGATTCAGCATTTGTGGAATCAGCGTTCGGAGGCACGTCCTCGTTTCATTTCTCACTTTGCAACCTGCGTCAAGGTCGAACACTCACGATGGCACACTAATGCCTTCACAGCATGCAAGCAGTCTTAAATGCCCTCTGAATTTTTTCTGTTCGTGCTAAGTTTGCAGGCACTGGCTCACCTCATAAATAGGCTCTCAGCAACCCCCTTAAATCATGAGCAAAGCTCCACAGACAAATAGGCTACCTTAAGAGTGGCGTCATTTAAAAAGCATTCTTCCTAAACACAAAGCAGGACCAGAGGAGTAAATGCACAGTATTTAGAATTTGCCAATTCCCTCAACTTGAATTCTCTCATCCATTTTCCCCAGACTTCCGCATCAAGGAGCACCACATCGCTTTCTAGGGCAACAGTTAACACCACGGTCCATGGCAAACTAGCTGCCACTCAGCCTTCAGCAGCAGTGCTGGCGGCGGCGTAGGCGCTAACCACCCAATACCAGATGTAATATGTCATGATGACAGATTAACGTAAGAAAAGAAGGCCTCGCTTTTGTACCGTTTTTGATCACTATGTGGCATGCAAGTCAGCGTACATAACTACACAATATGCTCACGGTTGCACAATTTACCAACTTCAGAAGATAAATTCTCAAGCTCTATGAAAGGGTCAGGACCCCTTTAGTAGACTGTAGTCCTTATTGCAGTGACCAGTTCTGACTGTGCGAAACTTAAGGGGAAACTTCGTGACCAGTGAAGAGCTGTCAAAGAACTTGTATTTATATATGGGTTGGAATTTTCAGTTTTTATTTCTGAAAATGAAAACCTGACGGATCTTTCCAGTGCTCACTTCAGATCACCGCCTTAGTTGTTTATTTAATGCATTCGCATTAGAACCTCATGTTGGAAAAATCTGTCCATCTATCCATCATGAGGCCTCGGGTGACAGGCAGCAATGTGGACAAAAGGAAATCCCCCTCTCCACTTCAGAGAGAGAAGACGAAGAGAGGGTAGGTGGTGACAGGGGCAGGTAGCAAAATGGATAGGGGTAATCTCCTCTCCACTTTTAAAGGAAAAGAGGGAGAGGGAAAGTGGGAGAGTGAAGAGGAACAGAGGGTGGCAGATGAGCGGTCATGGGTGGGGGTGAGTGGAGAGGGGATACATTGTGTCTCACACTGTGATTGCTGCATTGGACTGAGAGAGTGGAGTGGAGCTATGGAGTGTCACATGGTAACTGATGGACTGAATCATGCCACCCACTCGCGCAGTCTACACTCGGGAGCGACTACTTCATCTCTTTCTCTCTGCCAATCAATCGGATTGATTTTTTTATTTTTTTTCCCCTGCGATATATGTGGTATTTTTGTTTGGTCAGAAGTTACATAAAGTTTACCTTGGCTTTTTTGTTAGGGCAAGCAGTTGATGTACCACCAATCAACACACACACAATCATATTTCGAGCTGTGTTCACAGGAGGAAATGCTACCACTTTAAGAAAATGTAACAGCGTAAAAGCTGATTGAGCTACATGATAAAAACTGCAAAAGGAAGTTTATTTTTTAAAATTGTGTTGCAAAAAAAAAAATAAACAAAAACAAACATACAAAAGCAACAGGTGAGCTATATGCACATACACTTGCCACCCTTAGTCAAGTGGAGCTATGCCTAACGAGTCCCCTGCATGTCAAATAACTTTACCTGGTAGTAATAAATGGATACATATTTTTTACGTGTGACAAGCTTCTCACTGATTCACTCACAGAACAAAACTATGAAAGCAGAACACTTTCCAAAAACCTAATGTCCAATTTCTAAGAAAGATAAGGTGACCACAGCAGAAATCCAGAAGCAGTCACAGGGCCATCCACCATCTGGTCCACATGATAATGGCGACAATGGAACTCTAAATGAACTACCACACAAGAGACATTTTTATGGTGCTTGCGCACTGTCTTGCATTGACGGTGGCTTCTTACAGTTACAAATGTTCCGAGTGTCCTCATATACAATGGAAAACCATATTTTAACAAGTCATGGCTCTAAGCAGGTGATGACAGTCTGTGAGCAGTGAGCACTGCACTAACAGACACTTGGTGAGAAGATAGAGCATCCCGGTCTGCACTGTGTCTGAGGTCATGAAGTAATGCTGCGAAACACAAAAATTGCATTACTTAATCCAACAATCCCATTATGTCACTGTGTCTTTGGCTTCCTAACATTGTTAATTTGCTCTTCTGATCAAGTGTACCTTGACCTTAATAGCCAGCTAGTTGTGGCATGTATGTCAAGGATACTGACGTTTTTTGGTTAAAAACGGAATTTCGAAAAATTAATTCAGCCTAATTTTGTTAGCTTTCTTTCAGTTTAAACCAAAAAATCTAACCACTAGTTCTATTAAGATTTCACTGCACAAAATTTAAACCAGTGCCCACCAAATAAAAGCAAAGTTGCAGACAGATACTGGTTTAGCAGAGGCCGCTATATCGCAAAGCAGGGATCACTACAAAACTTGGTTTCAAAGACTTTTGGCTTCTTTGTCTACAATACATGTAGAGTACACAAAAAAACCATTTCAATGCGAGTTTCCAACTTAAGCACGAAACATTCATGACAATTATATCACCTACAATTTAATAAATGTACCCACTGCATACACATGATGTTCAGCACTGATTTAGCTTAAGTATTAATGGACTCGGTTGAAGCATTGCAAGCTGTGCACAAAAAGACATGAATGGCTTCACTACCTCCAGTCTGTCTAAAATCTAAAAAACTTGGACTGTATTCTATGAGCACTTCACTAATCATTTGCTTGCCCCCCTTCATAATGTAGCATCTGGCCACCTTCTTTTGGCAACAAATATAAGTGAAGAAGCTAACAGTTTCTCAGACAAACTATTCACAACATGTGACCCCTATACACAGGTTTATGAGCTTCACTGCACTTCAAGCACACACAAGAGAAGCTACAAGCCCCAATCCAGCAGCACACAAGCACTAAATTTTGCCTGTCAAGAGGGAGAATTTCAAGAACAGAAGAGTCTGTGTTTAAAGCATTCCACATGTTGCTAACAAAACAGAGCTGGGTTATGCTTACTTGTAGTCACTGTGTAATTTACAGGGCTGAACAGGATCGGATCATATGACACTATTTGTATGCTGAACTAATGCAAGGTTTGTGAAACACTGTCAATACATCTTTCCCAATGGTAAACTTAAACCCTGACTAGATACTTCGTGAGCCGAAGAAAAAGATTTTGAAATTCATCCACTTCTAATGCTTTTGAGTCATGTGGACTGAAGAGGAGCATGCAACTGTGCTGAAAGGTTTGGAGGGTGGAAGTGCCATTAAAAAAAAGTCTGATGGGCGTTATCGCCACTTTATATCTCATCGCGCATCGATCACATTCACAAAGTTCATATTTTTATTTGGACCAGCAACTTATTCTTTCATTCATTCATTCTGTGCACAACAGCTGACTGGAACTGCCTCCCACAATGCATGTCAATTACAGATCCTGTTCTTTTTCACGATTCACTGTCACCTTTACTGTAGAACCTTACTTTAGCTTAGCTCCTTATTTCTGTTTGTATCGTTTGGTTTCCTGCTTTTTATGCTTCTGTACTGGAACCGCCTTCCACAAGACGTCCAGTCAATTACAGATCCTGTTCTTTATTAGAATTCACCCCGTCACCTCTTCTGTAGTAACCTGTTTTAGATTACAATCATATTTTAGTCTGTATTTTGCTTTGCATCGTGCTTTTCATGCTTTTGTATTTGTTTGCCAGTTAGATTATCATCATATTTGTTTGCATCTTGTTTGCTGTCATGCATTTTATGCTTTTGTGCTTTTTGCCACCACTCCCCTCTGTAATGCTTTATGCGACTGAGGGTAAACACAATGAAATTAAAATGTAGTTCGCAAGCATGTTTGAGTCACACTACTTTCACACAGTGACATAAATCTTGGACTCCGATATGTCATTTCTGAATATATACGCAAGGCTCTCGAGGCAAATATCTCTGTGGGCCACATCAAAATCTTGAAAACCACAATCTGTAACACGGCTATTCAAAAACTTAAAATATCGCAGCTTTGCCCACTATAAAATGTGTGGCCAGAGCATAATACTGCCCACTCCAGCAATCACTACCCCCCCAATCAATGTTGTGGAAATCTATCAAACATGCTCCACACAAATGAAGGCTACCTTACTGCATGCTTGTGTATGCCAAAATATGCCCAAGTTACTATGACAGGCCATAAATAGTCCGCAGGCTTCACATGAAACCGAACTAGTACCATACCTCTTGCATTGAGGACAAGCAAAGTGGAAACCAAGCAAGGCCATTTAAAGGGCATCACTAGCATTTACCAGCAGTGCACGTTGAATTACACACGAAAACGTTTCTCGCTCGACTGGCCAACTTGATATCTAGTGCACTAAAGTAACAGGGTATTATAATGGCAATTTGCTGCACGTTTAAGAATTTGCTTCCTTAAACAGCGACCAGTTTGAAAGCAGGCGGAAAAAAAAAAAAAACAGCCTCACTATAGATCCCAACGGCCACCGCTGCGTTGACTAGTTCATTTTAATAACAGTAATTCAAAAAAAAAAAAAAGGCGCCTGCTGCCCTTTCAACCTAGCTATCCTAGCCGGGCCGGCATGGATGGTATTCACGCCGCGGTAACTTGCTTAGTGCCGCTGACATTAGCTTGACAGGCAGTCAATTAAATATTAAAATAAGTACTCCACATGCATTGCGATCGAACCGATGACAGACTGACAAACTTTTTTAAAGGACGCGGTTACAAACATCGAATTCTTGGGCGGCAGGTGACGTCTTGACTGCACAACGAATGAATCGCATTCGACAGAGGAGACGGTGTCAGTCGACTAGCGCAGCAATACTAAAGCTCGCGCAACTGCAAAGGCTACAGAAGCATACAACATGAATGAATCATAGAAAATACACCACAATAAAGCAGGAATCACCTTCGTGCCATGGCTAGAGGTTAGGGTTACATAGCAATTGCATGGCGTTGCGGCGCTCAGGGTCAGGAGACCGGTATGGGACCTGATGTTGCCAGTCTTCACAGTCCCCAGAGCATTGTTGAGAGAGCCCTTAAGCGCCCTAAAACAGACGGCCATATCCCGCACGAGTGCACAATTCAGTGAAATACTGAGAAAAGTTACGATGAGTTCTTAAATATACAGCGAAAGTATACACATGCCCGAAGACCTAGCTGACCTAGCGCTGCAGGAAAAGTAGCTACTGCTGCTGACGGCCGATGTTGGCTGGTTATCTCAAAAACTGGCTAAAATAAAAAAAAACTCGAGACCAACTAATAATTTGTTATTGTAATTTACAACTACGCTTTTTTATTACAGATTCATTAATTATTGGTACGATAAAGGTTTATTGCGTACTTCAAGGCATAGCCGGAAAGCCGGCGTAGCAGTGGCGCTGGCGGCGCCGATGTCGCTCATGGTTGGTTCATGCTCCTTGAGGAACCCATGTGCGCCAGGAATGGCTTGGTACGTAAAAGCCTTTTCTCAAATAAAGTTATTTTCCGGGTTCGCCGTACACAATGCTTCGACAACACAAACTTTCACGCCGTGCTTGGCCGTCGCGTGTAACATCCAGTGCCGCTACAAGACTTCTACGACCATCAAGAGGCGAAAAACGTATCCTTTCCACTGGTGGGCACCACGGAGGCGAAAAGTGAGAGATCAGGAGCACATCCTGCCTGAAAACTACACTTTTCTCCAGGAGTTGGCCCAAAAGAAGTATCTGCAGCCAGGCGAAAGCCCGCTGAGGGAGGAACCGTGGCCTGTGGCGACTTGGACGCCCGAATCGCGCAGGACGGGAGTGATTGGACGCAAGATCGGCATCTACCCGATGTGGACAAACACGGGCAAGCGGCTACTCACTACGCTTATACAGGTGCTGGACAACCATGTCATTGACTACATTCCTCCTGAGAAGTACGCCACCACGCGATTTGGCCGCATGGCCAAGGGCCGCGGCTGCTTGGTGGTGGGCGCCGGCAGTGCTGATCCCATGAACTTCAAGGCACCTTACCTGAAGCTTTTCGAGAAGTCCGGCGTCATGCCCAAGAAGAAGCTCACGCGCTTCCTGATTACGCCGGACGCGGCGATTCCACCGGGTACACCGCTGACGGCAGCGCATTTTCGGCCGGGCGACTACGTGAATGTGTACGGCAAGACCCGAGGCCACGGTTTTCAGGGGGTCATGAAGCGGTGGGGCATGAAAGGTGGCCCAGCCACACATGGCACCACCAAGGCCCACCGGCGGTTGGGCGCCATCGGCGGGCCCCGTGGCATTATCCAAAAGGGGAAGCGGATGCCAGGACATATGGGCCAGGAGCGGAGATTGCTAGTGGGCCTCCGCGTATGGCGCATCAACACGCTACACAACGTGCTTTTCGTGCAAGGGCCCGCCGTGCCAGGTCACACACTGGCGCTAGTGAAAGTATACGACTCGGCACACGGCAAAAAGGCCCATTCACCCGAAGACCCGCCACCGTTCCCCACCTACTATCCGGATCCAGAGCGGCCACTCCCTGAGGAGATGTACGACAAGGAGCTGCAACCGTTCGAGGCACCTTCGATAACGTTCGAGGACGAAGAGGTGCAAGTGAAGAAGAAAGCCAAGGTCAAGGCCAAGACAAAGGGCCGAAAGTAGTCGTGCATGTGTTGACTGGCACTCAAGTGTGTGCACAGAGCATGGATTTGTTGTAGAATAAACCAATGATCACACCATGATCATGTGCGGATTTTTTTTCTGAGTGCAGTATAGTAATACTCTGTTTTGGGCTAGTTTGTTAAAATTGTATACAATTATGAAGATAGTGCAAAAGAGACTAGGTACCAAGAAAGAACATAAAATGCAAGATCAGCAGCACTATAATTGAACTTTATTTGCATATGCCTGCCCATTTTATAATACAACTGAGTTATATCACAGATGCCCTTCAACAAAACAAGAAAAGAGTGAACTATCAGACCACAAAATCTTAAATCACTGGTGATGAACTACAAGAAGTCAACAAAAGGAAGCACCACAATCGAGACAGAAAAAGCAAATTGGGACTATGTCGCATGACCTTCCAAGTGCAGCAAAACAAAATGCAACAACACTGGAAATGCAAATTCAACTATACACAAAACACACACTTGTCCAAAGCAAAAAAAAAAAAAATGCTAAAAATCACCACTCCTACATGAATTAAGGATGTGTGAATGAAATATGACCAACAAGTAAGCGGAAAAAGAAAGCTAGCATGAAAATTTAAAACCCAAAGGAACCTTATTAGAGAACCGTCTCCGTGTCAACGAAACGAAAAGTAGCAAAAGCATCTAAAACGGTTAAAGAGTAGAGAATTACCAGCAAGAACGTGGAAGAAGTGCATATGAAATTTATAAACCTACAGGATTCCTTCGAGAAAAGCGGTCTCCACATCACACAGCATTATCAACAATCTGCTTGCACATTTGTCTCCAGCTTTCTTGATAAAATGAGCATCAACTATCTCTCGCTCAATTCTGTCTTTTCTGCTCTTTAAAATTTAAAGTTTTTTCAGTTTCCAGTAAGCATTCTTTGCAGGTTTTGCAATGGTCTGCAAGGAAACCCCTTTCACTGTTGCACACATGTGCCTGTATTCACTTGCGTGCTTACTGAAGCAGTGACCAGCTTGACCTTTGTAAAGGAGTCCACAACTTAATGGGATATAATACACAACTTGTGACCTACACTTGGTGAACTTACTGTGATGTTTAATTGTGCAGAACAGTAATTTTTTCTACTTATTCATGGTGCAAAGTTTTGAAGCTTATGTGGTACCGAAAACACAACTTGAACGTCATGCTTGCGTGCTACTTTTTTGTTGCTGCAGGACACTTTATAGGTGAGAGGTACGACCTGCACAGATTTATTTCGTGATTCCAGCTGCCTGTTATCATGAAGTTTGTTCAACTTCTGCAGCAGTGTTTAGCAAACAGGCAAAATCAAAAGGGGCAGGTTACCTGCTTGTCTCAGCCGCTGAACTTGAGTGCAGGAACTTGCTGACATCATATGTTGGCATGACTCTGTTAGAACATCCTGAAGGGAACAGGCAATTAATGCTTACTTGGCAAGCTTCGTATGAGCACTGTAAAAAAGTAGCAAATCTTTCTTAGATCTGGGATTGTATGCCCAGTCAAGGCATTACTTCATAAAAACCTGTCTGACATCCAAGAACTAACTGCAGTTCACCATTTACAGGCACCATCCATTTAAAAGTGAGGTCCTGGCTGTTTTTGGTGAAAACGGTCATTGTGCCTGTAATTGCAGTGACTAATCCAGGTTAATGAACTTTCTTCAGAATAATAAAAAAATTATCCATACGCCTTAATGTGGAAACAACATTGGGTTCATTTAGTTTGCTTTTGATTTCAGTTCCAACCGCTGAGAAAAAGATGCCATGAAGAACAGGGGCTACAGATGAGCCTATACAAATGCTGTTTTTCTGAACAAAGAAACTTCCTTCAAATGAAATGGTAGTCGAGTTCAGGTAAAATTCTAACAGTGTTGTAAAACTATCGCTGTTTCATTTTGAAAGTAAACGTCACCTGTTGACGTGATCTTTTTTTCTGACAGCACATAAGAATCTTTTATGGGGAACAGAATAAAACAGTTCTTTGGTGTCGATAGAAATTCCAATGTATTCCTGGGGAGGCAAAGTTGCAAGCTGTTTATAACATTCAAAGAGCTTCATACAAGGGTGGGGTCACTGCTGACCAATGTGCCGAAGTGTTTCTAAATGTAGCAACTGGCGAGGCACTGCTATGTTCCTCTTTCTGATACTCCACATTCCACATTCTTGCTGGTAATTTTCTACTCTTTAACCGTTTTAGATGCTTTTGCTTCTTTTTGTTTCATTGACATGGAGACGGTTCTCTATTAAGGTTCCTTTGGGTTTTAAATTTTCATGCTAGCTTTCTTTTTCCGCTTACTTGTTGGTAATCTTTTTTGCTTTGGACAAGTGTGTTCGTTTTGTGTATAGCTGAATTAGCGTTTCCAGTGGTGTTGTATTTTGTTTTGCGAAGCTTGGAAAGTCATGGGACACAGTCCCAATTTGCTTTTTCTGTCTCGATTGTGGTGCTTTCTTTTGTTGACTTATTGTAGTCCACCATCAGTGATTCAAGATTTTGTGGTCTGATAGTTCGTTTTTAGTTCTGTTGAAGGGCATCTGTGATATGGCTCGGTTGCATTATAAAAGGGGCTTGTATGTGCGAATAAATCTCAGTTGTAAGAGGCGCTGGTCCCGTCATTTCTATGTGCTTTCTTTGTACCTGTTCTCTTTTGCACCAGCTTCACAATCTTGCACAGTATAGATAGGCGGTTTTGTGTAACAGGTTTGTTATTTTGTATCATATTGAAGTGGTTCTGACATCACAACATCTAGCAGCTTCTGTGCAGATTAACAATTACAGTTAACCGAGTATGAAAAAAAAAGCACTGAAGCAGTTAAAGCAGTTACTTGCATCTCGTGGTGGCATGAAAGTGTTTTGATGCATGGTGAATAAGCCCAGGTGCTCGAAATTATAATGATGATGATGATGATTTTTTATGGCGCTAGGGCGTCTGTGTCCAAAGAGCACCATGGCACAAGGTATTTTCTTTTACTCAAGGTTGGGGTCAAAGACCCATTTTCCCAAGCATTACATCGTATAGAAGCCGAGCACCAGGCAGGGGAAAGCTCATAGCCTCACAGCGTGCCTCATAGCCGGAGTGTTGCTTTGGCATGTAGAAAGCTACTGTCTGTAAATCATAGTTAAAGGAACAAAAAACAAAGGCAGGTCACTGCCTTTGTAAAAAGAGCGATATTGGTGATGTAGCATCTGGCATTTGTATGACACATATGAATTAGGTGTTTTGGTTAAGAGCCATTTTCAGGTATTAAGTTGCATGCTATGTTTTGCTTCGGGCTTTTAATGGACCTTTTTCAGTAACACCCAGTGAAAATGGCAGATGACTTGGCTGTGCCTATTCTTTCACAAAGGATGTTCACTCGATCAACAACTTGACATATTATAGCTCAATAATTGAGTGCAGTGCTAGCATCTACTAGGCCTCCGCATAGGCGCACATAGTCCTTACACTCACTGCCCTCAGGCGGCAAGACACGGTCTGGTTGGCAAGCTTTCTTGAATCAGGGATGAAACAGATGAAGAGCAATGCTGACAGCACACTACTGGGCAAATGTGCCCACAGATGGCTCACGCATATCTGCTGTAGACAAACGGATTAGCAATAATTAGATTTGTAGAGACAAACTTGCAGATGTGTTTAGGCCAGTCATTAGTCTTGTGTCATTTCACTTCCTAGCACTAAGTAGCTGTCTGTCTGATAAATTCGAATTGTTTTATTACTTAGTATGAATCTTTTTCTTACACTGAACTGCCTTTCTATACACCCAAAATTCTGTAACGTCAGTTGAGATGCACAACACAAAACGCCTGCTCCGAGTTGTCAGGCACAATGCAGAATCTTTTAGCCCTCCATGATCTGCACCTTCTCACTATAGAATCAGTGTGCATTCTTGTGCGATTTCCTCACACTGTACTGACCAGTTGCATCTGGGATGTCCACTAGTTAGTTTAGGTTAAGGTAGTGTATCAGGCAAACATCAGAACCTCTGCTATCACCTCCAATATCTACAACAAGTATGTGCATAAAAGTTCATTCAGGTTCCAGTGATCAGTATAGTATAATGAGCACGCCCATCTAGCGACCACCAATCGCAGATACAGATTTGCCCTGCTAAAAAGGGATGCGATGAAGTGCAGCTATTATAAATAACTTTGCAATGGCCTCTTGCCCTCACTTTAGGGCTATAGCTGAAAGCACCGCTGGCTGTGAACTAAGTGAACCTAGTGTCAGAAGTGTAGCATGTTTGATTGTGAATGTAGTAAAAAGGAATGCAATAATATTTTTGTAAAAAAGGCAGCCGTGAAGCTAGTTGCCAGAAAGGCTTTTCTGAAATGCTTCACCAAGGCTATACAATGTACTTGCCAGCAGATATTTCTCTCGAGCCTGTTTTTAGTAGCAGAGATGCCATTTTGGCACTTAACCTTGAGCATGACCTCCGTAGGGGCTGGTATGAACGATAAGGCTGCACATTGAGATGTTGCTTCTAAGGGGCGCAGTCTAGTAGAATTTTTTTCTAAGTATACCTAGTCAACAATAAGGAAATTTATTGACAAGTGATGTGTATTCTGGCGAGATAATAGTAAAATACAACAAAATGAAGCTGCAAGGAATTCTGAAATGAATGGCATTAGTAAGTTTATTTGATTTGTACAGTAGGCTGCGACTTGTTGAGTACCTTCAGTTCATCATTTCCCAACAGCTGTGCAAAAAAGCTAGTGTAGCAAACTGAGATGTAGTGCGATTCCTTAAGCAAGGAACTTGTTACATCTGTAGCACCAGGCATATATAGCCAGGATTTTTTTGGGTGGAGGCCCTGAGACAGTTTATTGCAATGGTGGGAAGGGGGCGAAAAGGGGGAGCTCCCTTGGGCACTCCCTTGTCTATGCACCTGTGCAACACTGCAGTAGTCACAGGTGTACAGTATAAATAGTAGGGTGCAAAAGTTTACAGAGCATACGGGCGCTACTAAAAAACAATTTCTGTGCAGCAAACACATGCATCAAGAAAGTCAAAGGTGAAATCTATCTTATGTGCCACAACCAGCTCTTTCCACCTTCCAGTTTCTGTCTGTATGGCCCGGCCACTAGAAATTAATATTTTACTACAGTAGCAGTACCAGTGGCACTTGGTGAAAATGCCAGCATTATCTGTGTGAAGCCTCCACCCTCCAGCAGTGCCACCCAACAGCACCTCCACCTACCCGACACAAGGCTTCCACCCAATAGAAGCCCACGCAGCAGTGGAACAAAAAAGCGGCAGTGGAAAAGCCAGCTGCTAAATCCAACCACTGTCGCTGCTTTCCCGCATCAGGTTTCATAATCATCCTACCAATTTTTTTTTCTTCACCGTGCCCGTGTCCTATAAGCTTCGGAAGCTAATTGTATAGGCCCCACAAGTGTTTGTAAGAACACTACAGCATGGCTCACATGGTTTATTAACAAATGTTCATTGCAGCCTATAGCATGAAAGTGCACAGTAATGATGAAGAAAACCTGACTCAAACAACATATGCAAATCATAAGCCGTTAATGCCAGTTATCACACAGCGCTTCTGTAAGCACCAAAGGCCATGCACTTGAGCACTGAGCATAGTTACCAACTACATTCAGCCTATTTTGGTTTGGTAAAATGGGTGCAAATATAAATAAAAAATGCTTTGAAAGATATAAAATTTAACACCTTCAATTCATTTTGCAGACATGTATACCTTATTTCTTTATTAATTTTAGGGGAAAATCACAGCTGAAAGCAACTGGAATAACCCCATGTAACTATTGTACAGTAATCAGTCGCCAAAAGAAATGTAGTTGCAGCTTGTTCACTTGCAGCACTTACAGTACTATAAGCTAATAAATCATTGTGCATACCTATATTCTGGAGAGGTTAAAGATGCTGCAGCTAATAATACACAACTTTCAAGTAGTGCCTCCTCATTTCATCAAACAAATTACTTGCTCAGTATCCACCCAAAGCAACAAAGGGCAGCACCAGAAACATACTACAGCCTGGTAACGTGTAGCTAGCCATGAAGAGGCATTATTGAAAAAAACTTCATGCGACATCAATCTTCTGTCTAGAGAATAAGACCAAAACTTTGACGGTGGTAATATGAACCCTTTTCAATACAAATAGCAACTACAAAACATACCAAGTACCTTCATGCTGGCTGCTGTGAGGTGCTAAGCTAATACAATGTGCTGAAACAATACTATGGTTTGGGCTAGCTGATTCATAGCCACAGCACAGTGCAACAGGGGACAAGGATACAGTAAGGTGCTGAGAAATACAAGACCAGCTTTCTCAAGGTCATGAAGTTATCAGTGTGGCATGTCCAAAAATTTGAAGGGGACACTTAAGCTCCGCCTTAAAGGTATGATGCGATAGTGTATTGGGTTAATTCTCATGCATGCAGAAGGCTTGGTTTATGGGGGTTTAATGTCCCGAAGCGACTCAGGCTATGAGGGATGCCGTAGTGGAGGGCTCAGGAAATTTCGACCACCTGGGGTTCTTTAATGTGCACTGACGTCACAGTACACGGGCCTCTAGAATTTCGCCTCCATCGAAATTCGACCGCCGTGGCCGGGATCGAATCCGCGTCTTTTGGGTCAGGAACCGAGCATCATAACCACTGAGCCACCGCAGTTATTCTCTACTTTACATTCATAGATCTCTGGGTGTCCTCACACCCCTCTTGGCGCAGCGGTGAAGCAGTTAAGCGATACACCCCTGCCCTGCAATGGCAGGTGCTCCCAGTGGTGGACTTTGTGTGACCCAAGTTGCTCTTCCCGAGCAATCAATCGTTAATTTAATTGCCACCTGCCCCGCTGGGCAGTTTGCTCACTATCTGGTGGGCAGGTTGTTATGACGCTGCAAGGTCATGTGACCTAGGTGGCCTATTTACCTTCTAGGTTGTTCTCTGGCCACCACTTCCCAAAGTCATGCTCGCGATTTTTTGCTCACAACACCGATGCCAACAACAAATTTTTTGGACAACAGGGCCTTTAACGCTACCGCGTCAAAACTATTTAAGAACTAGTGGCTAGGCACAGCCTGATCCACTCCGTACAGTTAAAGTAGTACAGCCACCAAATTTTTGCTTGAGTGTTTTCTTTTATTGTTCCATAAGGTTTAACGTCCTAAAGCTACTCGGGTCATGAGGGACACTGTAGTGAAACTCGGAACCCATGTCTCTTGGGTCAACAGCCGAGCACCACATCCACTCAGCCACCATGGCGGCTCTTCCTTCAAATGATGCATTGGACATCAGTGTAGATGGATCACACCACGGTATTCCACTAAGACAGCTAAATAATTTTCAATCGAATTTCTTCTTGGTGCTGTTTTGGTTTCAACCGAATGAAGGCTGCGACATGCAAGCTGTGTTTAGGTCACGCAAGGCATGAAAAAAATGGCAATATAATTGCAGATTTCTCTACAACCCTTAAGCCAACATGCTTCAAGAGCTGCAATGACAACAATACCAGCGGCAGAGTTGTACGTAATTGATTACTTGTAATTAACTACATTCTTATGTAAGTTTGTAATCAATTGATTACTTTATTCAGACGGTACCGCTTCAGGTAATTCAGTTAGTGTTTTTCTGTAACTGATTACCGGTAATCAATTACTTCGTTGCAAAAAAGGCTACTGGGGCGAAGCATCCATGATGATGCGATTGTGACAAATAGTTCAGCCGCGCATGAAGGTACGCATGGATACCTGATGTGTTGCGCTTTCCGCGGTATTTGTTTTTGTTCCTGGTGTAGCTGGCATCATCTATGGATGCTTCTTGCAATACGTCGTGCCTTGCTAATTCGTTGTAATAAAAAAAAATTCTCTGCCTCTCCCGTAACCGAGAGTAGAGTAAGCATGAAATGTTTACGGGCCTAATGTCATCTCGGTGGACACCCGAACCGCACCGTACAGGAAGGGAGGAACGCCACCACCCGTTCAGCGCGATGCCTTGCCATTTGAACGCAAGGTTTTTTGAGGAAAGGAAATGGCGCAGTAATTCTCTGCCATCTCGGTGGACACCCGAACCGCACCGTAATGGAAGGGAGGAACACCACCACCCGTTCGGCGCGATGCCTTGCCCTTTGAACGCAGCGCTTCTCCCCCGGATCACGTATGACAGCGAAGTGCAACGTGGCATTTATGTGCGTTTTGCACGCGTTATTAGAAATCGGAAATTATAATTCCGTGCATTATCAAACCCACAGCTCCACTGATATCTTGATAAACATTGAGAAGGCACTGGCAGCAGTTATTTTTTGTCTCGTTTGGAGACCAACCGGCGCTTGCATGCCGGTCGCGTAGGAGGGCTTAGAGAGTCTCGTTAAATCTCGTTAAGTCTCGTACGGTGCCCGGATGTTCTCGTTTCAGAGCCCGGATGAGTGGATTTCAGTGCCCGGATGAGTGGATTTCAGTGCCCGGATGAGTGGATTTCAGTGCCCGGATGAGTGGATTTCAGTGCCCGGATAACTGGAATTCAGTGCCCGGATAACTGGAATTCAGTGCCCGGATGAGTGGATTTCAGTGCCCGGATGAGTGGATTTCAGTGCCCGGATGATGGCTCTCGGTCTCGGCGTGACGTCACCACACTGCCGACAACGGGAGCTAAAAGCATTTCATGCTTAAAACTGCTTTTTCCTTGAACTGTTAGAAACAAAGCAAAGATGGCATGGGCGATCAGAAGGAATACTTGCAAGACGGGCGCCGACTACCATCCGATTCATTTAGTTCCAAAGGGACACATTTTATAGGTACAACCGTCGCCCATACTTAACATCTATCGCACGATCAAGCGATAAACCTATATTTCTCCTTGCAGCAACTGCTTGCTTACTAACAGCACAAGGCACAGTTCTACACCACAAAAAACAAGAAAATTGACATAAAACCAACTTATAACCTGGAATAAACAACAAATAACCTGTTTTTATCAAAGGAGAATCGTATATCTCTTAGCCAGGCTGCTTTAAAAGAGAAAAAGAAAAAAGGCAAAAACAAGGAACCAGTGCATACAGGAAAAACTATTCGTAGCAAAGCAGTGTCAAAAATGAAAAAAGTGATCTTAGTCAAAGGGTAATCAAGACGTGAAAATCGCAGAAAAGACGGCAGGAATCACCTTACACAAAGAAGAAACAGCCTACACGTGTCCATCCAGAAATCGCAGCTCTTTATCAAGGTGTGAAACCGAGGGTGTGCCAACACACTTCTCTCCTGCTTTAGAAAGAAAAAAAGTTTGGATAATCTCTCGCTCCAGTTTGTCTTTAGATAATGCAAGAAACTTTGTTTTGTAAAAGAATGGTTTACAATCACAGCTGTTACAATGGTATGCCAAGAAACTGCAGGATTTATTTTTTACTTTCTAGCTGTGTTTTTAGGCTCAGTCTTTATAGCATCTTCCTGTTTGTCCACAGTACTATTTGGGAAGAGCAACTTTGGTCTCAGTGGCTGTTGTCAACACTAGTACAGGTAAGGGGGATCTTGTAGATGAGTTTGCTCCTGCATTTTGTGCACTTGGTGATATGCTTCTCAGAGTATGAATCATGCTTTCGATCAGTCCAAGCATTGCACAGACTGTAGAGGGCAGAGAAAACCATGTTTACGCAATATCTATTTGCCATCTTTGCAACAGCCTGCGGAAATACAGAATAACCTGGCTGTTCGCTTCGTGCTTTGCTTATATGTCTGTTGTTTTGTAGAGCAGGCTCTCACAAATGGTGGAAATACATGCATTCGGTAAACTAGCAATAATTAGGCGAGCCACTTGGTCACCAAAGCTCAGACTTCGATGACCGAGTGAAAATTTACCACTGTAATCAGTTACATTCCAGATGGAGTAATTGTAATCGGTCACTTATTTCCTGTAATATGTACAAGACCGATCAAAGGTTAAAATGCAGTTTTTTCATGCCTCAAGTAACCTAAACACACATTACACATCACAGTCATCGTACAGTTGATGAAACCGAAACTGCAGAAGAAATTCAATAAAAATTATTTAGCAGTCGTAGGCGAATGCCACAATGTATTCTGTCTTATGCATCATTATAGAGAAAGAAATATGCAACTGCAATTAGGTGTATATAGCCCTTTAAGGAGGTGGGAAACTAATGCGACAGAACGTGGTTGATGGCAGGTTTACGCAAGGTGTTTCGCAACACATTAGAATAGCTGGAAATCTACAAGACTGAAAAGTGCGGACTGGAAGATGCAAGATAGCAGGCAACATTATGCAAGGGCCTGCAGAAAAACAAAAAAGCCAAAAAGCGCAGAGCAGGGAGCGAAATCTTTTCTACCATGTTCCTGATGATGTTTTAAGTCCAATTTGAAATCCGAGCATCGGTTTCAGAAGCTAGCAGAGACATGGCAGGCATGCAGATGAAATGCCATATAATAATGCTTGCAGGAGAGAAACAGTGAACATAATAAATTTGAGAAACGCTAGCCATTCCACAGGCAGTACAATGATGTAAACATGCAACAGCTACAAATATTTTGCAGTTGTCAAAGTACATGAGTACATCACCTTCTGTTAGGGAGCAATTACTCATTAACACCAACCTGAGCGCAGCCAAACAGCTACAAAGGAAAGCTACACCTTTTCAGAAGCTTCACAGTACAACAAAATTTACGTTGCCACAGTGGCTTAGCAGTTATGGTGCACGGCTGCCGACACCAAAGACATGGGCTCGATCCCGGCCGCGGCAGTTGCATTTCGATGGAGGCGAAATGCTAGAGGCCCGTGTATTGTGAAATGTCGGTGCAAGTTAAAAAATCCAGGTGGTCAAAATTTCGGGAGACCTTCACTACGGTGTCCCTGATAGCCCGAGTCGCTTTGGAATGTAAATTCTCATAAACTAAAATGAAATCAAACCCTGGACCATTGCCTGTCCAGACACACTACCAAAGCTTACCAGGACGGCTAGCTTAGCTGGTACAGTGCCTGCCCCAAAAAAACAACTCCCCCCCAGTGTAGGGTAGCAAACCGATTATTCTTCTGGTTAACCTCCCTGCTTTCCTCTTCTACCTCCTCCTCCAAAAAGGTGGTGGATGCCGACGAGGAATTACTTTGCAAATGAATTACTCCACCATTTAATACATTGCACCAACATCATTCCAGCTTTTAATCAATTTGGACTCACTTTAGCAGCTGCTAGCAATCTTGGCTAGCTTCATTGCTAGAGCAAATGTCCAGTGGACAGGTGGCCCCGGATTCGGTCCCCAGATCAATACAAATTTTTCAACTACAAAGCTTCAGAGAATGGTGTATATTAAAAAAAAGTAAACTTGTCTTGAGGAAAGGAAGGGTGCAATAACTCTCACTTCAACTATGCCATGAGGGAGTGAAAGAAAAGGCAATGAAGCTGAGCTCAGAATGAATTTCAACCACCTGGGATACTCCAACATGTACAGACATCACAGTACACGAGTCTTGCAATTCATCGAAGCATGGCTGGGCTGTGCTTACATGGATGCTATTTGAATACTCTGATCTTTGTCACAATATCCGAGCACTTTTTTCACCTTGTCATGTCCACCACGCATTTCACCAGTAGCATCACCTCACAGTACCAATAGGTTTATGTCTAGATCAGTACTAAATAAGTGTTGGCATAAGGAGCTAAAGGGTCATGATCAAGAGCTTGGCTCAACACACTAGAAGAAAATGACCTCACTTCTCACTACAGTTGCCAGAGGTTGGAGTCGAAAAATAATGCATGTTATCAGCCTGAAGCACAACAGCTGTAGTAGATGTCAGTGCTGAGAACTTGCACTGAAATGGTTCGCACCGAGGGTAAAAGTGAAACACCCGAGATCTCACCAGTCCTCCTGCAAAAATTCTCTCTTAGCTTGTGCAGCACCGGATATTGGCAAATAAAAATGGCAGTCTTAGTTTTTTCTGTTAACTCCTACACCATAGTGAGCCAGAAAAAAAAAAAAAGAATACAGGCAGAGACTATGCTCCGCTTGGGAGTGATACGATGGCGGCCAGTAACATAGCTTACTCTGCAACAAGCAATTTGATGCAGGTTCCAGTGCAACTTCAAACAGCCAAGTGAGTTAAAACCCGGCATTTTAAACTGTTGCAAACACTTGCCAATTTCAAGAGTAGCTACCATACACAATTTATGGTAAGCGATAAAAACCACCGAAATTGTGCCACCAAGTCCCTTTGCTAATGACACCAGCCCGCTGAACCAAAGTAAGTAGCACAAGAAAAAGTAACAAATGCCAGGAGCGGCAACTGCAGTGGCCTTTATTTCCTGATGCTGTCTTAACGGTTGGACTTCGCCACACGCTCGAGCTCATCCTTCTTCTTGATGGCATAGCTGTTGGACGAACCCTGCAAGACAAAGGTTGAATATGCTTCTAGTTAAACTGTAGCGACATGCAGTACCCCAAGGAAGTGGGAAATACTGTATAAACGCATGTAAGGGCCGCACCCAGTTTTCCTGAAGAAAATGTAAAAAAAAAAAAAAAATACGTGGAAGGGCCGCACCCGAACTTTCCACGACCCAGGTGGGAATAGCCTTCTAAATACACGTGCCGCGGCCTCTGCGATCAGCTCCGGCTGCAAGCAACGGTGCGCTTCATTGCGGAGCCCACTCACGCGCACAGGAACTTCCAAGTGCCGTCCATGGATGGCTCCCGAGGTCACAGTCATCATCATCATCCTTTTCCTGCGCCGCGACCTCCCGCTATCCACATCGGCATCAGTATCGCCAGCTCCAGCCTTTTGCTGTTTTTGTGGCGTGTCAGCGTGCTCGCCGTAGTTGTGATGGTTGTGGCTTTCGCATGCTGCCACCGAGCTTTGCAGTTTTAGCATGATGGGCAAGCACCTTAACAGCTACACGGCTGGGAGTTAGGTCTCGAACACAGCAAGCGTGCGGCGGGCAGGAAATACGACGTGGCCGAGGAGTGCGTCCGATGAAGGTGCAACCAGAAGGATGCACTGAGAAACACTAGCTGCAAAAAGCGCGCTTTCCGAGGCAAGCTGTGCGAATTTCCCGAACTGGAAAAAGAGCTGCTCTGCTATGTGATGGAAGTGCGGAATGCACTGAGAGCGGACATGCTGCGCAGCTTCTTTTGGGATGTGCATGCACCAGAGCACAGCACCAGCTCAAGAGTCGAAATACTCCGCGAGTGACGATTGAACACACCCCGAAAATTGGCCCTCTAATCTGAAAAAAAAAAAAGAAGTGCGGCCCTTACACGCGTTTATAAGGTAGTACCATGGAAATTAATTCAAAAGCATAAACGACCCACACCGCATGTTGTAGGCAATTAATGTGCTACTATTTCAGAGTATCTACCCTGGTAACCCAAAATGACTTGCTAAGCACACAACAAAAACAAATACCAAGTGACCACAATCACAGAATTAATGTTCAGTGTGCACAGGCACAAATTAAATAGGAGCATGATCTTTAAAATCAGCCAGGCCTAAAAACGGACCAACAAGGTTTCCATGTGTCCCTTAAATGGAAACTTCGGGCACTTTTCAGATATGCACGTATTTTCATGAAACTTATACTGCAGGTTTTCCCACAAAGTTTGGGAACCATGCAGCAATTCATTCCTGCAAAAATCAAAATTTGCAGTTTCTTGGCCTCAGTCCAGGCAATTTCTGTGGGCAACATTGCGTTTGTTTGGTTTATGGGGACTTCATGTCCCAAAGCAATTCAGGCTACGAGAGGCACCGTAGTGAAGGGCTCCGGAAATATTCACCACCTGGGGTTCCTTAACGTGCACTGACATCACAGTACACGGGCATCTAGAATTTCGCCTTCATCGAAATTCGACCGCCGGGGTCGAACCCGCGTCTTTCGGGTTAGCAGACGGGGCTATTACATCAACCTCACAGAGGTGTGCCAGTTCTGGAACAATCAGTCATGGCATCAAAGCAGCTTGGACCTTACTGCTGTTGCATAGAATATGCACTGAAAAAGAGTGATAAAAATTTTGTTTGCTTTAGCTAATAAGGAAAAAAAAAAACTTATTCCTATCCCACAGCACAGTCAGCGTGACTGCACCACTGCACTTTCTGTTGCAAATAAGCACCACTACTACTTATGCTGCCCCACCCATGTGGTAAGCACTCCAAGGGATCAAGCCCAATCAGTATGAGTTGCAACGCTCTGGTGGCGACAATCTCCTGGTCTGCAGTTGACACATAATGAATATGAATACGCTGCACAGCACCAAGCATGCAGGCAAGCTGCTGGGCAGCTATGTACAGAACTCTGCAGGAGTGCCCAACTCGCATTGCTTCGAGCTTGTACCACCTGATGCATGTACCAAACCACATTGAGCGTGACAGTACACACGATTTCAAGCAAATTAATTGCTCTATAGATTGTTTGCACCGAGGTCATAGCGGCCCCCCATCTTTTGGTCCAGGCAGTTTCCTAACCCACATGTTACCAATCGGCTCCCGCGTACACTAGTGGAAGCTAGCTTGTCCCCTCAAAGGTGGCGCCCGCAACGGCACATTCAAACTATTTGTACACCAAAGAAACCCGCAAGTTCAATTAGAAGACTGGGGGTAGGATCGTACTGCCAGCAACATTCATATGCAAGAACGAAGGTTTGCTATGCAGGGAGGTGTGGGAGAAAAGTAACACCATGCCAAAGGGCTCTCTGCTAGGCTTCCATGTCCCAGGAGCCTGCAGAGGCAAGGCTGAGTGAGGATGCTTCTTAAGAGCACCTCTTAACTTGGCTGTAATGTTTTCAAAGAATTCCTGAAAAACAACTCCTTTCAGTGATTCCTGAAGCTTAGCTCCTATTGCTCTAAACCTCTACACAATATATAAAATCCAATTTTACCAAATTTCTACATGAAAGGAAGTCTTCTAGAAACTCAGTGTCCGTGAAAACTCCACCAAAACCCCGAGAACGAAGGACCCTAGCATAATTACTCCTGCAGCAGCATAGCTCAACACCACGAAATAATGCGATGACGATGTCAAGAGGGCTATGCAGTGGTAAGTGATTAACCTTGGCTGCATTGATGAGCTCATCTGCCAAGCACTCAGCAATGGTCTTGATGTTCCGGAAGGCGCTCTCACGGGCACCCGTGCACAGCAGCCAGATGGCCTGGTTCACCCGGCGCAGCGGTGACACATCAACAGCCTGACGACGCACTGTGCCAGCACGGCCAATACGTGTGGAATCCTCACGTGGACCGCTGTTGATGATGGCATTCACCACCACCTGCAGTGGGTTCTGCACACACACACACACACAAAAAAGCACAAACCTACAATAAGCATTCACACTGCCTAGACCCAGGCACAACACACCTTGTGACGTCTCAAGCGAACTCACTGCACACACTAGCCTGCCCTACTTTCATGAAGCACATGGCCTCTAGCAATGCAATTCTTATACTCTGCTAGTAATGCCAGACATTTTTAAAGCTGCAAATATATGCTGTCATGAAAGATGTTCAAAAATTGTCAAAATACACAGAAATGCAAACATACACAGAACAATTGTTCCTCCACTCTTAGTCCGCAAGTAGAAACAGCACTTGGAAAACCCAATGCTAAGCCTTCCGCTGAGGCAGACGCTAGCTCAGGGCAAGGCAAAGCAGCAAGGCTTTGCAATGCTTTTCTGACTGCGAACTGTTGCAGCACTTAACGGAGTGCAGCAAAACTTAAATGCACATAGGTCCATGAGTAGCTGATATAATTAATGCTAGTAGCAAAGCTTTAAAAATACAATGCAAGCAGAGTTTGCGAGCTAAGAACCACAAACACCACACCTCTCCAGTAAGCAGGTGAATGATCTCAAATGAGTGCTTGACAATCTTGACGGCAAGCAGTTTCTTGCCGTTGTTGCGGCCGTGCATCATCATGGAGTTCGTCAGACGTTCCACAATGGGGCACTGGGCTTTGCGGAACCTCTTTGATGCATAACGCCCCGACGAGTGGGGCAAGTACTTGGCATGCTTTTCCTTGACTGCAATGTAGTCCTGCATGAAAAATATGGAACGATCACAATTACGCAGCAGTGACCCACGACATGCATCCAGTCACTTTACAGCACGCACAAGTTCCCTCCAGTTCACTACATAACTAGGACACTTTCGAAGCTTAACACCCAGACCATATACGTTAGTGTTTACTTCATTCAATAATATCGTTAAAAGACGAGGGCCTAGAACTATGAGACGCTTACATTCCCTTCAAGGGAGGTGAGTGGATAATTCAGAAAAGCACGTGAGGTGAAACATCACTACGCTGTTGCGTCCAGACTGCTTTTTACCGTCCATACAGTCCTGCGCAACATTATTTCTAGGTCGTGAAGAACACGCTATAAACAAAAATCAGTTAGGCAGTATGCAGTGGCTAAACACTCGGAATGATGTGCACAGCTTTCATAGCACTACACATTCACTACGCACAGAGAAACCTCCAGCCCTTGAGTTGGGCCGGAGATTTCTCAATAAACACAGATATAGCCCTTACAGTGAGACCGATGTCGCTGACTTGAACATCGCTGGAGCTCCAACGGCCAAACAGCTTCGTCTCTAGTTGCTCCGTAGGAACAACGGCCACCGTCGGCGTAGGAGTGGAATCATCCCAGCAGTCCGTCATTTTGAGCTGTACAAGCAAGAGCAAATCGCCCCTGAAGTGCCGGCAACGTGGTCGGCTGCATGCCACCGGCAGGTAGCCGCTATCGCAGCAAATTTCGTGCCAAACTAATTACCAACACCAGCACCGTACCATAACAGATCTTGATCACGAAAATGAAGCGGCAATATCGACATAAACCAAAGTGACAATCGCGAATTGCATTTTGTGGCCGAGTACAACCACGTTAAACACGTTACTCACAGTGAACTGTTAGGCTTAAGAGCTCAAAGACAGCCGATCACGCTTACTCTGTGCGTCAAAAAACACTACCTATCATAAAAACCAGTTCCTACACGCATTCTTAAGCATTCAAGGAAGCTCATTTAACAATTCTAAACTAAAATTCGAAAAAAAACCCGTAACCTGCACATAAAACGGCGTGTACCGCCCGGACACATACCGCGCGTGGCAGCGAAACGAGGCAGAAAGGCCGGATCTTGTACGAAGCTGCGGTCGTGATTTTCCGGCGGCATGTTTGTCCCCTGGTGGCGAAAAATTGAAATGGTGGATTTAAAAATTTGGCTTAATGCGGCTAATGCATGAATACCTCTGTTTCTGTGCCTATTTTTTTTATATCAGAATGAAAATATGTATTTTGCATGCGTGTTAAATTAACAAAACTAATGACCACTTTCGACTAATGGTATTCGAAATATGTGAAAGCGAAAAGAATAGGGGCCAAAGTTTGGATAGTAGAGAGGCCAACAGCGCTTGGATAAAAGAAAAACATTAGCAAATCTCATTATTATTATTTAGAAAAAAATCAATCGAGTCCTTGCTCATTTACTATATGCATATTTGTTGCTAGCATTTTAAAGGCGGTGTTTTGTGTTCAACCGCGAATATGTGAAATTTAAAAGATCGCACTATTTGGTGTCATGCACTGCCTTATCCTGACAAAAAAACTAAGGCTTACACTGCGTCTTTGCCTTCCGGTTTGTCGCAGAGGCCACGGTAACGGTATGGGTAATATGAAGCCAGCTAAAGGAAATCGCACCAGAGCCGGCACTGCCGTCGCCGTCGCAGGAAGGTGCAACCGCACATAAAGCCGTTGCCTCTGAACCCCTTCGGGATAGTAAGCTCCAAAATATGCCGCAGAAACTAGTATTATGCTCCAGGCTTCACTTGTCAACAATTGTCCTTGTGTTATTTAGCTTTGGGAACATTTCAGTAACAGAGAAGGTAGCCGAAGATGACATGGCGTCGTCATGCACGTATGAGGTAGGTTCTTTCTTTTATTGTGCAATGTTTGCCGTACTTAATTCACCTGAAGTTCCAAGCTAAAACACACCCTCTTTTTTAAATATTTTAGTTGACTGGAAAACTAGTGGATATATCTCAACTGCTTCTAAAGTTTTATAGCAGTACTTATAAAATTTACACTGCATGAGGCCCATTAAAGTTTAGTAGTTAGAAGCAGTTTGCACAAGCAGTGCTTAAAGTCAAGGGGGTCTCAGGGGTTCTCAGAACCCCCACCTATATTGGCACAGGATCTGAGAACTCCCCTCGAGCTAGAATGTAGGGCCTGCATGAATCCGAAGTAAGCAACCATTTTCATTATTCTTGTTAGTTGTCGAAACATTTTTTCTCAATCATTTCGAAAATTTCGCTGTGATTTTTGGTAAGAATTATTAACATGTTTCCCAAAACTCGAGACAGAGAAAAATACAAAGTTGGCAGCACCACACACAGCGTTGAAGAAAAAGAGGAACCTGTGCTCTCACACCACGAGTCAGTCCAGACTGTTCTTTTTTTTAGGCAACAATAACAACAGGCCAGAGCTGGCCGCTCAGCTCCAAGGCTGCACAACAACCACGAGCACACTAGCAGTGCGCGGGGATCGTTTGTTTCAGGTCTATGACATTAACTGAGCGAACAACGACCTTTAAAAATGATTTCTCACCTTCGCATAAAACGACGAGTAAAACTGGCCGCCAGTCGCTTTCTCTCTCTTCCTCTTTATTTCCCTCTCCACCGGCGCTCGAATCACCAGAGACCCCCTTTGATGGAGCCAGACTAACAAGGCTAATGAGTCAAACTCTCAGCTGAAAAAAAAAAATCTAGGAAGAAGTGTTATGTGATTGGGAAAAATGTGTTGGGAGATGTTATGATGAAATCAGGATCTTCACCTCTAATTTGCACAGTGCAAACAATACTACGGAATGAATATATATACTGCTTCAAAATAGACAGTTGTAAATGACAATTGCATGTGAGCTTTTCTTGCCGGGCTGTCGCAGAGGCGGATTTATGGGTCACTCTTGGAGAGGGCCGGTGTGGGGGGCGGATTGGGGCGGTCCTATTTGAAACATGTACTTTTCAACCTTTTTTGTCAAAGAATGGGGTTCAGCATAGTTTTCCTATGTAATATTTAAAGTGAGATTAGAAATAAAGAGAGCCCCTAGCAGCAGAATGAAAAAAAAAAAGCTAGGCTTTAAGGCAAATCCGGCAAAGCTGACGCTTGTTTCCAAAGCATGGTTGTCTAAGCAGCCCTCTTTATTCGTGTACACAGACAGAAAGGCAGAATATTCTAGGCCAGGGTCACAAAACACATTAATACTACCTCCAAGCTTGCGCTTAACTCTGATCGCTTATGAGAAAGGTATAATTAAAAACGAGTTTCCTCACTGTGAAGCTCATTAGAATTCTTATAGACTCTGTTCAACATGAGATTTGGCGGGCGCCAGGAAGCTCCTGCGTGGAAACCCTGTAACCCCCAGCTGCCGTACTGTTGCGAGGCGCGAAACTAAAAGCTCCAAGTGAGGGGTGCTCGCAGGCTCAAAAGACACTGCGCAAAGGGAGGTGAGGACTGGGAGCCCACCCCGCTTCTTTAATAGGCGTGTCGAAGGGCGCTGACAAAAGTCCTGTCTGCCACGCCTTGGGGTGAGAGTCATTATCGGATTTGACGAATCACGACGCGATGCGACCTCCATCTTGTTGCAAGCCATGGTTGCATGGAGTTCTCTTGTGTTGCGGATCCAGTTACATCGGTCAAATCGGCCGGAGTATAAATTAAATATTAATGGAGCACAGGAGGAAGGTCGGAAATTACAGGGACGGGAACCTTTCTGTTTAAGGCAGAAAGCTGGGCTAGTTGGTGTTTGGATTGAGAGGACATAGTAGTAGCGCTAAAAAACAAGGACGACAGGGTAGATAAAGACAACACAGGCGCTAGTGTTGATGTCTAGCGCCTGTGTTGTCTTTCTCTATCCTGCCGTCCTTGTTTTTTAGGGCTACTACTATGTCCTCTCAAACCTTTCTGTGCATTGTCATGAATGTGAAATAAAGAATGAAAAGCCTTGTAAACCTTCGTTTGAAGCGTGCAGGATAGCTTTATATGCACAGGAGCTAGGATGTAAGGGAAATGATTGAAGCATATTTGATTAGAAAAGCGGGAGCATCATGTGTCAGCGCACCGTTTATTTCACTAAATGTTGAAGAATAATCATTTCTAAGAGCGGCCACCTGATGTCAGCATTTTCAGTTGGATGACGTCACAAAGGAAGGTGTATATTATGCATTTCTGGTAATAAACCATTAGTTGTAAGTGAGCGCTTGTGTTGTCTGTCTTTCTTTGTCCTTGTTCGTGCGCGCTCGTGCTTGGTCCGCAATACAACACCAACTCGCCCATTAGCCTATGCGTTTGCGCATGGGCACGCCACGCAAATGACGTCACTTGAATAAGCCTTATACTGCTTTGTTTGCGTTCTCTGAAAATGTAATACACCAATTCATAATGAATCGCAGCACTGTCGTCATTTGCCTGCAAGCGCCTCCGGTTTAGGACTAGGAGCTGTGGTAAATTTTGTGCACCTTAGAAAAAAAAAAGTAAATGATACGGTTACTCAGTCTGAAAAATCAGTGGATTTTAAAATATGTTTACATGTTCCGGGAAGCTATTTAAAAAATTACTAAAGTGTAATCTATTACTTCAATGCCCTAGCAATTTTCTAGCTTTCAACAAATGCCCCGGACATTTGTGCAACCTGACCAGTTCAGATAGGTTTTACACATTGGCCAAAGATTTTGACTAATCAAGTAGGTACGATGAATTAAGAAAGAAACAGACAGTTTTAGTTAAGCTTTCTTTCCGCAGAGCTGCTTCGCTGGAAGGCCGGACATGCTGAACGTGCACGTTGTGTGCCACAGTCACAACGACGTCGGCTGGACCGAGACGCCGGACGTCATCTACAGCGAATGTGAGGGCAGCTGAAAGTGGGCTCGTTTTTGGCACCTAATTATGAGCACAGTGCATAAGAAACGTTGAGTACGAAAGAACTTTTTTAAAATGTTTAGTTAATACGTTTCGCGTTGTCATCTAGACATGATTATCATGCATGATGGTCGTGGAGTCGTGGTAACATCAGGCTTTAGGCGCGTTCCATGAAACGCCAGTAGAGGGACTCTCTTTTTGTTGCCTTACACGTGCTCGGTTGTAAATTACAGCTTTCTCTTAAAGTTAGAAAAGCCAATAATCAACGGTCATACACATGTCGATAAACTGCCTGGCACTTGTCAGAGCGTCGTAAACGAGAGTCTCGTGCTTTTGGAACACGCGTTACGAAATAAGCACGGAAGTTTATAGCGGTCTGTTCGTGCCCATTTCGCGCATGTGTGACATGCATATGATGACATACCACCTGACCAAGAGCCTGGGGAGATATTTGTTCTTTTGTGTCTGCATATTTAAGCGTTACGATGTGTCAAAAGCAAGAGCAGCGAAAGATCGTATACGGCAAACGCAATGGCGCGGTGGTACTAACAGACGTGCAGGAGATCTACAGTTCCGTGACAGACGCTCTGCACAAGAGTCGCGACCGCAAGTACGTGTCGGCCGAGACGGCCTTCTTCGAGCGATGGTGGCAGGACCAGCTGCCTCCGCGGCGAACCAGCGTGCGCAAGCTCATCCAGCAGGGTGAGCCGCCTTTTGCACATGCTTGTCCCCGTGTTTATATACCTTCATTTCACTGCTAAGAACTGTGTCGTGGCTTGCTGCCTGGCACCGTGACAGAATGGGCTGCTGCTGTCTTCAATTCAGGGCAGCTGGAGCTTGTGGGCGGCGGCTGGGTGCAGAGCGACGAGGCGACCACGCATTATTCGGCGATCGTGGACCAGATGACGCTGGGGCTGCGCTGGCTCAACGACACATTCGGAGAGTGCGGCCGGCCCCGGGTAGCCTGGCAGATCGACCCGTACGGCCACTCGCGTGAAAACGCTGCCCTCTTCGCCCAGGTAGCTGCACTGCTTCCCTCGCTCACGTTGTGACTATAGCTGGGAAACCTAATAGATGACAATGGCATCCCGGTGGTGTTTAAAAACCTGAGACTGTAGGCACTGCATTGTTTCCAAGACTAGCCATCGTTGTGTGTGCGTATGGAATGACACAATAGTAAGGTCCACTGTTATACAAATACCCGTATTGATTCATGGCGGGTAAGCGAGACTTCGCGCAGTTTGCCGCTCTTTCTTTCATTTAGCAACTTGCTTTGCACTGTTTGTAAATGCGCTACTTGCTTCATCTTCGTTTATCGTTGCTTCCGTGCTTCGAAGAAGGGCTCAAAAGGTCTGATGTTCTGGAGAAAGCAGCTTTCACGTCTACCGAATGTGTCATCGTTACACCGCAATGGGTACATAGGGCGCACTAATTAGACTTGTTCTACGAAATAGATAAACAAATGTGCCATGGAACTTCTACCACTAATACATGCCATACGGGTGTGAAGTCTGGTGCTCCGGAGTCAGCTGGTTAGCTGGGTAAATATTTGTGCTTAGGCAGCACGTATACTGTATACATGCCTTTGTGCAGATGGGCTTCGACGCAGTTTTCCTGGGCCGCGTGCACGTGGCTGACAAAGAATACCGCCGCAAGCAACGCTCACTGGAGTTCCTCTGGAACGCTGACCGGAACATCGGTTGGTGCTTCCGAGATTTACCAGCTTATTCCGTTGCGATGCTTGCATGCACTGCATGGCGCTTGCGACCTAATGCTTGTGTCCAGCCCCTTGAATCACTGTTAGAGGGGTAAATACAGCTTTGGTACTTCGGCACGGAATCGTTCGGGAAAAGTAAATCTAAATCTATCACATTTGAGGAGCATTTTCGAAACAAACGAGTATCTATTACATGGAAATACCATAGTGAATTCTCAATTCTCTTAGCAGTACTCTTCCTCGGCTTGCATCCAGCAACCCCCCCCCCCCGAAAAAAAAAAACATATCCTGGTTACGTGCCTGCCAGGCTCTGATCCTACTGTTGTACAATGATTAGACGCAAAAGCAGCTGCGCACAAAATCACAAATATTTACAAGGCAGTCCAACGAGGTTACGTGCCTGAAAACTGGTGCCCACTTTCTTCCCGGCTGCATCTGGCTGCGATGCGAGCGTGGGCATCATGCGTCGCGCGCATACTGGGTCATAGCCAACAATTCTGGACAAAAGCATTTTTGAGCAATTTTGAGCAAACCGTTTATGAACGCAATTTTTTCATTTAATGTAAGATTTCATTATAACAATCAACATATGCGCAGATCAGCCGACGGCTTTCTTTTATTTTTTTTTCTATTAACGTTTTTGCTATCGTCAAAAGCGTTCCTCATTTTCTATTGAAGTCTTAACTGTTCGAGGCGATCGATGGAAACACTTTAAAAGAAATATTTTGCTACATATCAGAAGAATGAACCATTAACTTCATTATTTCAATAACAGGATTTATAATTTTCCAATTTTCGAAATTTTTCGCCGAGAATGTTGGACATGCAGAGAGCTGGGCCTGGTTTCAATACGGCAGAAGCTTCGTCAACGCCACCGCAAAAATCCGCTATTGGCCGAGAAAGAGACAGAGAGAGAGAAAGAAAGCGAATCGCTGCGTAAAAGCTTGATGATCCAAGGCACGAGCAGTCATCGGTGTAGGTATGTCTTGGGCTGTCCGGCGAAATGATGAAGAGGTGAGGGCAAGCGCTGCAGCAGTACCTGTGCGGCTCGGAAGACACGTGTTATCTCCTCACCCTCTCTGCTGCCCACGCTTACTCATATATAATCGTCAGAGAATGTACCGCGGCATATAATGTCGTTTCTCATGGTAAACAATTTCCCCGTCGCCATGCAATGGCCCAATAAATACTTCTCCATTAACCAACTGGCCAATGGTGCTAACAAACCGAACCAGTGATGTTCCATGCGGTAGCGAAAATCTCCTCCAGTTAGACCCAAAAATCTGTATTTCAGGCTCCCCTGAGTCAGCTTGAAAACCTTGTGAATTCTTAAAACGAAAAAAATGAAACGTCTTCGGCTCTTAGATTTTCCTGAAACTGTAAAAGTTTTCTTTTCGCCAATCACCCCCCCCCCCCCCCCCTAAAAAAAAAAAAAACCTTTAAAAAGGGAAAAACCATGCATGAAGCTCATTCAGTGGGTTCAGGGAATAAAAAGACCGCATTTCTGCCCAGGAAGTAAATATTGGATTATAGGCAAGCGATAATCAATGCAGGGAAATCACTACTACGGCTAATGCCCAGCGTATATTGTATATAGTATGTGAAGCGGCTGGCTGAATGACGCCAGCTCGCACGATGAAGACGCTACACTCTATACTTGCTTGCCTTAGTGCGCTGCTTGCATGTTGCGCACTTGTCCGAGCGCACGACATGGGCGACTACGCGCGCGCAGGGAGCGCTGCCGACCTGTTCACCTCCATCATGCCCAACGTGTACATGCCTCCAAGGGGATTCTGCTTCGACAAGTACAGCTGCACCACCGACGCGGACATTCTGGTAGGCCGGGGAGTGTTTGCCTGCTGGTACTGCATGCTGTTCGGCTAGCGCGAGGAACATCACTTTGTCTTGCGAAGGCCGTGCAGCGTCTTGTAAACTGGAGCTGGCGTTATGCCGAATTCACAAGGCTGATTGCGCGTAGAAACCATGCACGTGCTTTGCCAGCAGCAGTTCGCTAGCCCGTCACAATAGCCGACGGCTACACGACCAGTCACATGGCGTTCTGCCGCGCGGGCAGCCTTGTAATTTCGGCCCCCGATTTACTGACGACAGCTTCATGCGCAATAGCGTGGCATGTTTTTTAGTCAAATGCAGCGTGGTTTGCATGCGTGCCTAAGCTACATGTGCGGGGCGGTCATTGGATTCATGAGGACGTTAGTAAAAAAAAAAAATGAAATGAAGAAGTTCTAGTGGTCCTCTACCAAGACGGCCACGAGAAATCCGCCCATTGCACACGTGCCACTGCGGGGCGTTAAACTCGCGTACCACCAAATTCTAGCATCCGGATTATTTGGATGCACGGACATCGATATGACCCTCATAACGCAAAGATTTGAATTATGAGTTGCAATGAGTTCTTTTGCTTTCGGATTCGGGGCTTGAGAACAAATATATGCATTGCGATGTTAAAGGAATGTGTTGTACGTCCCAAAGCGTACACCGGGGGCTATGTTTTACGTTGTATTATAATCTACCCGATATTTTTCGTCTCTTGCATGTGACAGCCTGCAAATGTATCCTTAGGGTAGTCAAACTTTTCTTCTGAGGAATTTTGTTCACAAGAGCCCCAACACAGCGTGGAAAGGTGAAGTGCTTTATAGTCAAGTAATATTTTTATTTCTTCTTGAAGCATTCGAGAAGTTCGCAACCGGTTAACAAGTTCAGTTTTTCATAAACTTTTCGGACTTTCCCACATAAGAAATAAGCGGCCCGGTGGCTTCCCTTTGTAAGCTGGCGGTCATGAATGCCAGTGTAGTTATCTGTACAAAGCTCCAGCTGTTGATCTTTCTAGGCTGTTTCATTTGCTTTTCTTCTCTAAGTCCACGTGTTCATCTACAGCATCAATTAGGCCCCTTATATTCATCTTTTTCTGCAGATTAATTAGTGTTCCTTGGCTGCACTGAAAATATGAAGAGTTTCGAATCATCTAGGTCTTCTGTTTATTGGTGCCATCGCAACCTTGTATACTTAGGCATGCATGGTGCGTCCAAATCGGCGAACACAGTGAAGAAGACAGGCGATCTGCAGTCTCCCTTTCGTTCAGTTTTAGCGCATTTTTTTCATCCTCCTCACCCCAAGAAATATAAAAAAAATATCGCAGAGAATCTTTTTGGACACTGTGCTGTGCATGTTTGATTACAATGCAAAAAAAAATCAATAACAAAACATTTATACTTGAGAACACTATTGGTCACAATATTTTGTTGAAAGGGTTACCGGCGTTACGCTGATGAGGTCTGTTCCCCGTCGAAAGGCTAGTAAAACAATGCTGTTGTGTCTTTAGAATATACTATACAATATGCTACAAATTCATTCTGCGAGAGGTACAGGTATTATCTGAACCCGCTGAAGCATCGAGCGCTTTTTGGTGGTGCACACAGTAGTTCGGTGCAGTTGTTGGCACTATACCTGCAGGTCGGGGTGGAGAACTGGGACGGACAGTAACGCATTCTCCATGAAGTCAGAGGTAGAATAGAAGAAAACATTCAGAACGACACCATTAAGAACAGCGAACTAGGAGGGATGCACAATACAAAACCATAAACATTGATAGTATGCTATAAGCAGCCACAAGAAAAGAGAATGGTGAACACAACACAGTCAGAAACACACTGGAACACGGACACGAAAAGCGCAGACAAAAAATCAGGAGAAAGTGCAGCAAGTGCAAGGGCGAAGCACAGCATCACAATCGACCAATAACGGTCAGGGGAGTGCTAACGTCATTTCGGGGATGGAAGTAAGAGGTAAAGACATAAGTGTCGAATTGGGAACACAGGAACGGCGAATCGAGCAATTTACCTTTTTCTTCTTTACTTGCAAAGATGAGGGACGCACCATAGCTGGTAAGCATCTCGAGTATTTAAGACTATAATTAGCGGCACAGTAAACAATACAAAGATCAATGCAAGTCTGGAAAAAGCGAAACAGTAGCAATAAATAGAATGCAGTGACAGAGGTCGTAATGCACTGAGAATGGAAGGCAGTCAGAAAGTTAGCCTTTGTCAGACTACTTTATGGCCCTTTTGTCTTCGAGCTGATGGTGTTTTCTTTCTTAATGGTTACTAGTGCTTGCGGCGCTTTCAGCGTCCTGTTTTGGAAGAAGGTATCAGATGGCAAAAAATCGGTCGTTGAACATCTTGAGGGCCATTACATTTCCGCTAACGGTGCAAATTTGTTCATTCTCCGGCGAAGACAAGCTTCATGACGGAGATGGCAGTCCGGGTCACGAAGTGAATTACTGAAAATGTTGTAACTAATTTCTGTTAATTAGTCGGATAACCACAACCGTTATCTTATTTGACCCACTGAGGCCGACAGACGTCCATGTAAGGCAACATACTTGTCAGCCTCTGTTTTTCATAGATTACGAAAAATCACCCAGCATAGGGAATATATACTCTATGTCTCAGTGCAATGACTGCCCAAAACAAAGTGCTCTTTGCAGAACGAACCGGAGCTCTTCACATTTTCTTAAACTTTAGCTCTATACTAGGGAGAGCAACCCTTCACAACTTACTTTGTCGACACATCTAGAAGCAGCTTTGATTCTGACGCAGTCATATCAACTTTCGCAGGCTTACAATGCAAGGACTCGGGCTCGGCACTTTATGGACATCGTCAGAGAATACGTGAGTTTTTTTCCCAAGAGGCAATGCATGCATTGAATACAAACGCTCTACGAATTGCGAAAGCTGTTGCAGATTAATATTTACTTTTCTCCAAACGCTATATATTTCTACATTATAAATACTGGATTGGTTTTGCTATCTGAAACTCATTTCTCAATGTTTCGCTATTGCAGTTTGTAGGAAAGCGGTATTTGGAAGAAAATTCCGAAAATACTAGTTCTGAGTTTATTAAGTTAGTTTTCTGGATCCGCTACAATTCCTGTCCGGTTGTCTTTGACCAGATACCAAGCCATCAACTGCCGCCGGTTACAAACTTACACCTTTCCTAACCCGGCACTCTGGAGTCTTATGTACCCAGGGCAATTTTCAGAGAAATGCGCAAACTGCGAACTTAGGGCCACCTTGGACCAGCTACTATGGGAATGTCCTCATGCCCCCCGGGAGGGACGAGGTATAAACACAAAAGGTCAATGGGAGACCTTACTACTGAGCTCCGACCCGGCGACTCAGTTACAACTCGTCCGACTGGCCGAAGCCGCCGCCGAGAGTCAAGACCTTTCGGCCGTCGTCTAGGCGGGTAGCCCTCTGGCTACCCTCTGTCGGACCTTAAAAGT